>NC_059287.1:3796052-3801052 GCF_017591435.1 Portunus trituberculatus
TCACAACCCGGCAACAAATCAGCTGCTGAACGTTTCTTCCTTTAATTCCTCTCCTCTTTCTTTCCAGGGGTGTCATAAATCTTTGTCCCTTTACGAGTGAAATCAAATGGAAACACGGCTGTACTAAATCCCTAACCAGCCCAGCCCTCTTAGTTTGTACCAGTGACGTCATGACTCTTTCTCCCCGCTGATTGGTTGGGCCTGGGAGAACCTCGTAGCTTTCCTTAACGGGGATTGGACGTTATGCGAGTCCTCCTTCTGGTTTCTTTTGTCTTTGCTTCGATTCCCGTGGAGAGAGAGAGAGAGAGAGAGAGAGAGAGAGAGAGAGAGAGAGAGAGAGAACAATGGTCGTAGTACAGCATCTCTACTACATTTCAAAGGGTTTAAGGTGAAGTTGTACAGGTTTTTAAGGGTATTTTCCCCAGTTCCTTATTATTAAGAGAGAGAGAGAGAGAGAGAGAGAGAGAGAGAGAGAGAGAGAGAGAGAGAGAGAGAGAGTACTGAGAATAAAGACCTTATTCTGAGACATCTTTATGCCACAACTCCACTGCATTTCAAGGGTTGTAGCTGAAGTTACACTGGTTTCACACTATTTTTTAAGAGTGTGTTTTTTCCAGTAACAGATTAACCTTATTTCACTAAAGAGGAGAGGGAGGCGAGAAGAACGATGGTGGTAGTATTGAAGATAAGGACCGTTCTCTGAGACACCTTTATACCGCATCTCCACCACATTGCAAAGGCTGTAAATGGAGTTACTCTTATTTACGTGTGTTTTACTTGGTTCCAGGGACTAAAACAAGATTAATACCCTATGTGCAGGAGGAAAAGTCTACAAAATCCGGCTAATCCTTTCCGCGACACTTCAAAACAGTCGTGATTCTGAATATAGGACTGGAAAGATTAAGGGACGATGACGAAGAACTAGGGTAAATTCTCGTAGGTTAGGTAAACTACGATATTGAAAAAAAAATATATGAACGTAAACCAATAAGAAGATAATATTAAAATAGTCTACGTGTGTATGGTTAGGTTAGGTTAGCGGTTAGCGATTGTAGGAAAGAGGGTATGAGGAAAAAAAGTAATGAAAATAGAGTAACAGGAAAAAAAAAAAAAACAAGAAAACATGTAACAAGAAAAAAGTAACCTAATCTAACCCAAAGTAACCGAATATAGGAAAGAGGTTAGGTTAGCGTGATTGTAGGAAAGAAAGTATGAGGAAAAAAAAAGAAAAAAAGTAACAGGGAATAAAGTAACCTAAGTAACCTAACCTTACCCAACCCAACCCGACTAAATGTAGGAAAGAAAGTACCAGGAAAAAAGTAACGGAATAAAAAGTATCAGGGAAAAAATTATACTTTATTTCCTAGCAAAAATAGTTTCTTTTTATCCGTTACTTCTTTTCCTGATACTTTCTTTCCGATCCCCTATTAAGGTCAGGCAGGGCAGGGCAGGGCAAGGCAGGGCAGGGTAGGGTAGGTTAGGTTAGGTTAGGTTAGGTTAGGTCAGGTCATGTCAGGTCAGGTCAGATTAGGTTAGGTTAAGTTTGGGTACATTTGAGTAGGTTTGAGGAGGTTTGGATAGGTTTGGATAAGTTTAGGTAGGTTTGGATAGGCATGGATAGGTTTGGGTAGGTTTGGATAGGTTTGAATACCTCTGAGAAGGCTTGGGTAGGTGTGGATAGGTCTAAGTAGGTTCTAATAAGTTCGGATAGGCTTGGATAGGCTTGGTACATAAAGTTAAAATAAAATTACCTTACATTACGTCAAGCATACCACGAAAATAAGAAATACGAACACCAAGACATCGCATAAGGAAAGCAGAAGGAAAAGCTATCATCATCTTACTACGTCTCTGATTCCACCCCTTTGGCCTTCTCTTTCTGCTGCACCCATTCACTATCCCTCTCCCTCTCTCTGCGCTATATAAATTACAGCACCTCAATGTGGCACGAGAAGAAATGTGACGCTGGAGGGGGCAGTGCATCCTCCTTCGAACCCCGTCATACAAAGAGCGACCGAGTTAAAAATGAAAGGGAAGAAACTAAATGGGCGCGAGGAGGAAATACAAAAAAATATACCCCGGCGCCCGATGGAAAAAAAAAAAAAGGAACCATGTACAAAAAGAGGACATTCAGGAATTAAGAATCAAAAAGGAGAAAATGTAATGGAGACTGGAAAAAGGAGGGGGAAAAAAAGTGAACCTGACGACAAAGGAGTATAATAGTGTTCCGGAGAGAGAGAGAGAGAGAGAGAGAGAGAGAGAGAGAGAGAGAGAGAGAGAGAGAGAGAGAGAGAGAGAGAGAGAGATAACGTAAGAAGAACAGAATATATAATAATGAAGAGAGAGAGAGAGAGAGAGAGAGAGAGAGAGAGAGAGAGAGAGAGAGAGAGAGAGAGAGAGAGAGAGAGAGAGAGAGAGAGAGAGAGAATGTAATTTCCTATTAATAGAGATCGAGTGAGGTTTTTCTCGGTATAATATTAAACTTTTTTGCTGCTGGCGTGTGATTTCCGACTTTTCCTTCATATTCTCTCTCTCTCTCTCTCTCTCTCTCTCTCTCTCTCTCTCTCTCTCTCTCTCTCTCTCATATGTAGTGTTTTTAAAATATTTTCATTCTTTTACTCCTATTTCAGCATGATTATTTTTTTTCCTTATCTTTATGTTTATCAATTCTCCTATGCACTGTTTTTTTTTTCTTCGTCTTCTCTTTCTCCTCTTCCTCTTTCTCCTCTTTCTGCAGTAATGTTCAATCATCTCTATCTCCCTCTGTTTATCCATTCTCCCTATGTACCGTTTCTTTCATGTAGTCTATCTTCTCTTTCTTCTCTCAATGTGACTTCTTACCTCTCTCTCTCTCTCTCTTCATTCACCCCTTTCCTCATCCTATCTGTCGATATCCCTCTCATTCCATTAATCTTTCGTTCTGTTAATCTCTCCATATATTCATTCCTCTATGCACTATTTCCTTCTTTCCTCCTTTTTCTCTCTATGCTCTGTGTGGCATTTACACATATTCCTTCTGCACTTCATTCCATCCCTTCTCTCTCTTGCACATTCTTTCCTTCTCCAGCTCTTTATCATTCCCCTTAAGCCTTCCCTCCTCTGTTCCCACTGTTATCTATGGTATCTATCTATATGCAGTGCTTTCATCTATGGACACCTTTTATCTTGACCTTTCCCTCATTCTCCTTCCTCTTCCTCTCATTCTCTTTTCCATAAACCCGGTAGTCGCCCTCTGAAAGTCAATCATTCAGTGTCGAGGCTTTCAACTAATTCCTTTCTTCCCCTTCACAGCAAAACACACACTCGCACACTGCTTCTCCCTCCCCTGTTTGTGTGTGTGTGTGTGTGTGTGCTCCTCTCTTTCCCTTCCTTTCCCTTTCTCCTTAACACAACGTGGCTTTCTAATATATTTCTCCTCCCCCGATCAGAACTCTCAACGAAGCTTCACCGTTTCATTCACCGCTTCGTATTTGACTTGGGTTCTGTTACTGTTATCATATTTTCTTCCCTCTCTCAAATATTAAATTCTCTTCCTCCTCTTCCTCCTCCTCCTCTATTTTATTAAGTCCGCAATGTTATGTCAGTTTTTTTTCTTGCTTCGTTCTCTTTTTTTATCAGGGTTGGATAGCATACACGATTCTCCTCTGTGAGATTCAATCCTCTCTATTTCCTTGCTACTCTCAAATTTCATCTTTTTTTTTTTTTTTTTACTCATCCTTTCACTCTCTGTGTTCAACTTAGCTATCCCATATTCTGGTTTCTTTCGCATTTACGTTTATATAAGTTCAAGTTGCACAGTTCTTGATTTTCTTTATGGAATTCAACACATTTGCCATCTCTCTCTCTCTCTCTCTCTCTCTCTCTCTCTCTCTCTCTCTCTCTCTCTCTCTCTCTCTCTCTGAAGCATATTCATTTCCTTTGCTATATATATTCACTCAGTTAAATGTCAAAGTTATAACACATCTCTCACTTGTTCCTACTGCTGTTCTCTGGTACAAGCATAACTGTTCTCTTTGCTATGTATAGTTTATGCGTGGCGTTAATCTCTGTATTGTTCCGTGTTCTAAAATATCACGGATCATAAAATTCTCCGTATTTATATTTCAAAAGTTACAACACATTTCTATACACATTTCATCGGAAGGTTGTCTTTGCTATTCTCATTAGACTAGCCTTTCATAATCACTTTATAACTTTTAAGTATATTCCTAGTATCTGTTTTCGTTTTCATTCCAATTTTCTATTTCGTGTCACCTAATCAATGTATCCCAGTACTGCTGCAATAGTTACATTCTGACCTACCCATTGGTAACTGTTCTCTCTTCACTGGAAGCTGCACTAACACAGCTGCAGAGCATACGTCTGTTTGTAAAGTGATCGCTACAACCTTTTGACATGTATTGCTAACTTCCGCGATTTCACCGCTTCATGTTCATTTCCCAGTTTGTTTCTATTTCATTAATATTAAAAGACAATAACAACTAAGAACGAAAATACATCAGTGAATGTGTGGGCGATATCAGTCTTCACCGGCTGGCGACGTTGCCTTGGTGAGTCATGCACCGCCTCCACGCAGCCACTCCGGCGTGCTTACCACTTCTTCTCTGGTTATTTTTAGCTAAACTGTACAATAATACTAAACAGAGAAGCCACAATAATTCTGAGGGAGTGTGTGCAGCGCGGCGGAGACCATAACGGCGCTGCTGCCTGCCTGACTCGCGGCTCAGCGCCACACTCACCCAAGCGTCACCCATTACACACTATGTATTGTTTATTGCTGGTGACAGGCCTGAATGTTGTCATTGTTGGCGATTTTTAATATTTATGCAACATGGTCAAATGTAACAGCGAAATCAGTGTAAAGTGTCGAACATAAACAAATGAAAATCAAATTATAAAAGCGACAACAGCCAATCAGGACTCGGCTTACAAACACGCCTAGGCACTCCCACTGCAGCTTGCCCGGCTCTGCTTCCTGTAAACAGACAGCAGGTCCAGGC
>NC_059287.1:3806052-3816052 GCF_017591435.1 Portunus trituberculatus
CTCACCAATTCACTCATAGTTTGCTTGCACCACCACGAAGGGAAGGGCCGACCTGAGTTCAAAGGTCCGAGATGGAAGAGTTTGGGTGTCCTCAAATCTAAAGGCATGGATAGAAAAGAGGAGTAAAATAAAAGATGGAGAAGGAAACAGGAAAAGATGGAAGAGGAAGATAAGAAAAGAAGAGGAAAGGAGTGTGGAGGTGGATTGTGTGTATGGGTTTGGTGCAAAGTTGTTCATTGCTGTCATAGGAAGATATTAACCACTTCAATACTGGGACACATTTTTACCTTGAGATTTGTGTACGATTAGACCATTTCGTTGACATTAGGAAGGGTCAATGAAGATTAGAAGAGTAATCGCCACAGTCTTTACTATTTTAATCCCTCATAAAAGTTTCTGAAGCTGTATAAATTCATGAAATAGTAAGCAGAATGAATATGGAAACGCGTCATGGTACTCAAGGGGTTAGCTGATAGTTGATTGATTGATAGATAAATTGATAAGTATATAAATAAAGTCAAAAATGTATCAATCAGTTTGTCTCTCTCTCTCTCTCTCTCTCTCTCTCTCTCTCTCTCTCTCTCTCTGTGTGTGTGTGTGTGTGTGTGTGTGTGTGTGTGTGTGTGTGTGTGTGTGTGTGTGTGTGTGTGTGTGTGTGTGTGTGTGTGTGTTTAATATCCTAATCCTGTTGGTATTTTCATTAACATTTCTTTACTCCTCCTCTTCCTACTTCCACCTCCTGCTCTTTCTCTTGTTCATCCTCCACCACCACCACCACCACCACCACCTTGCCAAAGTCGCCCCTCTCGTCCATAGTGTTAATACCGCCCCGTCTCCGCTTCCTGACGCTCTGTTGATGTAATTAGCTAGGGATAATTATTCGGGCCAGCATGGCGGTGGCTGGTGGGCAGAGGTGACGGGGCCGCGCGTTTCTCATTACTTAGATGGAGTCAGAAATATATGCACCTAGAGGCAGTTTATGTTAAAAGAGAAAAAAATATATACAGAAAATAGCAAAGTTGATGTTAATTTTATGTTTTAATTACATAAATGGACGTTGTTTACCTGCGAGCAATCTGGTTAACGCGGGAATGTCAGAGGTTATATGGAGGTTGTGTGTTTTTTTTTTTTACTTTTTTTTTTTTTTTACTTTTATTTCCTCTCCGGTGTCAAGATTAAAGCGCTGAGGAGGCCAGAGTGCATTCCGTGTGTTTCATCTTTCTTTGAGGCTGCAAGAAAATGAGACAATCTATCTTAAATCCTCTCTTATTTTCCTCTTACTCTCTTACAATCTATCTTTTTATCCTCTCTTTACTAAAATCACTGGGAAAACTAACAATTCCTTCAGTTTCCTTTCTTTGACACACATTATCTTATCTCTCTTCGTCCATCTTACTCATAGTTTTACTCTTTCTTTCCTCTTACTCTCTTACAATCTATCTTTAATCCTCTCTTTACTAAACTCACGAGGAAAAGTGACAATTTCTTTAGTTTCCTTTTTTCTGATCCACATTATTTTACCATTTTTTTTCGTAAATTAAGCAGAGATTACGTGCCTTTCCTCTTACTCTCTTACTTTCCTCTTACTTTCTTACAATCTTACATCCTCTCTTTACTAAAATCACGAGAGAAAAGTGACAATTCCTTCAGTTTCCTCTTTTTTTTTTTACCCACATTATTCTATCTTCTTTTCGTAAATTAAGCAGAGATTACGTGCATTTCCTCTTACTCTCTTACTTTCCTCTTACTCTCTTACTTTTACCTTCCTCTTACTCTTCTTTCATCTTACTCTATTATATTACTCTTACTTTCCTCTTACTGTCTTAATTTTACTCTTACTCTCCTCTTACTCTCTTATCTTTACTCTTACTTTCCTCTTACTCTTACTTTTTACTCTTACTTTCCTCTTTCTCTCTTAATTTTACTATTACTTTCCATTTTTATCTTACTTTTGCTCTTTCTTTTCTCTTACTCTTACTCCCTTACCTTTACTCTTACTTTCCTCTTACTCTCTTATAATCTTTTATCCTCTCTTTAGTAAAATCACAAGGAAAAGCATTAACTCTTTTTTGCGCCCATTATTTTACCTTTTCTTCGTAAGTTAAGCAGAGATTACAAACATTTCCTCTTATCTCTTGCTTTTACTCGTACTTTGTTACAAGGAAAAAAATTACAATTCCTTTAGTTTCCTCTTTTTGACAAACATCATTTTTTTTCGTAAACTGAACAGAGATCACGTGCATTTCCTCTTACTCTTACATTTACTCTTACTTTCCTCTTGCAATTTACCTGATCTCTACTAAAATTACAAAAGAAAACTTATAATTCCTTCAGTTTCCTTTTTAAATGCATATTATTTTACCTTCTTTTCGTCAATTAAACAGAGCTGACGTGCACTTCCTCTTACTCTTACTTTTTTTTTTTTATCTATACGATGTGGGCTTTTCACGAGAATTTATGGGCTAAAGGGGATACTTTTTAGGGTACCTCCTATCTCAAAGCCCACCCGCTACGAAACCGTTATCCCGAGTGAGGAAGCCCAACCTACACTCGGACCGTGGACAGGATTCGAACCCTTGGAGACCCCTAGGACCTCAAAGCACGCATGGTTCCACTGTACCACGGCTTCCTTACTTTCCTCTTACAGTTTATCTTATCTCTTTACTAAAATTAAAAAGAAAAATTATAATCCCTTCAGTTTCCTCTTTTTAAACTTTTTACTCTTTTTACTCTCTTACTTTCCTCTTACAATTTACCTTATCTCTACTAAAATTACAAAGAAAATTATAATTCCTTCCGTTTTCTCTTTTAAAATGAAAATTATTTTACCTTCCTTTCGTAAATCAAACACAGCTGACGTGCACATCCTTTTACGCTCTACCTTCCTGGCTTCTTTAAAAATTATACAAGAAGAGACACATTTCCTCTTCTTTCCTCTCTCTTCTTTTCTCATTTTCTCTTACATTTTCTTTTTTTTATATACTTAAGCGGAGATTATATAAATTTTACTCTAATTCATTCCTTTAACCCCTTCAGTACCATGACGCGTTTCCATATTCATTCTTTTTACTATTTGGTGATTTTATACAGCTTCAGAAACTTATGTGGGGATTGAAATAGTGAAGGCTGTGGCCATTAGTCTTCTGACCTCCATAAACCCTTCCTAAATAAAATTATCTAATCGCACACAAATATAAAGGTGAAAATGTGTCACAGTACTGAAGGGGTTAAGAGAGATTTGACACATTTCCTTTGATTTCTTCTCCATTTCAAACATGAAGAGAGATTATTATATTATTTTTTATTCTCCTGGTAGATACAAAAAAAAAAAAACAGCATATTTCTTATTTCCTCCTTGAGAGAGAGAGAGAGAGAGAGAGAGAGAGAGAGAGAGAGAGAGAGAGAGAGAGAGAGAGAGAGAGAGAGAGAGAGAGAGAGAGAGAGAGAGAAAATGCTAGATGCTTTTTTTTTATTAATACTAGATTTACAACATATATTGGGGATCTATGAGTTAAAGGGGATATTTTGGGTCTCCCCTATCTGAAAACTCACTCCGCTGCTTGACTTAAAGTATTACAATGTTAATTATAAACTTAGAACTATACTCGTAATCTATAAGTGTCACTGTCACTCGCAAGACTAAGCCTCTACCACTTATGAAAGCGTCACTGTCGCAGACGAGACCGACGTCTCTTACCTGAAGGTGTGTCACTGTCACTTATGAGGCCGAATTTGTGTCACTATCACGTATTTCACTTATCCACTGGTTCACTAGCACTTGGAATTTCTGGCCTCCGCACACTGCAACACTGAGGTCGTCCGGGCACCTGTCAGAGGCCAGAAATTCATTCCACCGCTGTCCATAACTTTGTCTGAATTGTCTTTGATGGTGGGTGGAGTGAGAACGTGGGATGTGCAGGGCCGAGGGTGGTGCCGAGACGGCTCTAGTGAGCACCTCAGCGCGGCGAGGCGGGATGCAGAGTTCCTGCAGGTGTGGTGTTCTTTCTTCCTGCACCTTGTAGAGGGTGGTGAGGCCTGCCACGTCCCTGTGATGCTGCAGGCTGTGCAAGCTGTGCAGGCCGGCCTGCTACTCAGCAAGGCCATCCTCTATGAGTCGTTCCGCTCTCCGTTGTATTTTGTCCAGGACAGCAAGGTGGGAAGGCGCCGCTCCGCCCCAGGCGAGGCAGGAATACTCAAGGGAGGAGCGAATCTCGGCTTTGTACAGCAGCTCCGTCCCCTGCTGTCCAGGAATCCTGACATTCTTCTGAGGCAGGCCAGCTTATCCCGCTGCTGTCCTGGCGAGCTGGGTGAGGTGAGCCTGGTAAGTCAGATTGCTGTCAAACGTGACCCCCAGGATCTGCAGCTCCTGTTGAGGTCTCAATTGTTCCCCATTTAGGGTGGGGCGGATGTCATGTGCTGACCTGGACACCACAAGCAGCTGTGTTTTTTGGGGAGCAAAGGACACCTGCCATCTACGTCCACAGTCCTCCAGGCGGCGCAGCGTAGCATTGAGGCGGGCCGTCACCTCTTGTTCTTCTCCCGCTGAGAAGGAAAGCGACAGAGTGACGTCATCGGCGTATGCGCGGGCGTTAGGAACAAGGTTAAGCAGGTCATTAACATATACGTTCCGAAGTAGCGGGCCCTGGACACTACCTTGAGGAACACCTGCTCCTATTGCCGCTGGAGAAGAGTGCTGCCCGTTGTGAACTACCCGCATCTCCCGCTCATGCAGGTAGTCGCGCAGCAATTCTAGCACGGCGCCGCCCACACCGGCCGCACGCAGTCGCTCTACCAAGCCAGAGGGCCACACGCTATCAAAAGCCCCGGCAATATCCAGCGCCAGGACAGCCGTGGGCCTCCCCTGGTCCAGGGCATCACTCCACTCGTTTGACAGTAGAAGAGTGAGGTCTGCTGCCGAGCGAGCCTTCCTGAACCCGAACTGCCTGGTGGGATAAGGGACAGTCATCTTGCGGGCAAAGTGTTGTGCCAGCCAGTCCACCTTCTCCTTGCTGCTGGTGAGGAGTTCCCCAGATTCCTTGAGGAGATGGGGGATGGTGGAAGTTATGTCCTCTCCTTGTGTGTCCTTCACAAGGTCCCACCATTGTTTTGAGCCTATGTGGCCGCCCCTCAGCTTCCTTTTCCTACTCTCCACCCACTGCTCCATGGCCCAGGCTTGGGTGGCTTCCATGTGGGAGGCGGCGTCTTTGTGGCGGTCCTTGTTCCTCTGCGTGGGGTTGCGCTTGTATATGCGCCACAGCCGGTATTTGTTGTCGGAGGCGAGGCGGCACTGGTGTCCAAACCACGGCTGATCTGAGGACCTCACTCTGTGTTGTTTGTGGGGCACCCACCGCTTCTGAGCCCCCATCAACACCTCAGTCAACCTCTCCGCCTGCTGGTCCACGTCTCCTTGCAGCAGGCTGGCCCAGTTTGTTGCCACTAGGCATCGCCGCAGCTGCTCCCAGTTTGCTTCTTCCCATTGCCACAGGGTGCGGGTGGAGCTCTTGTCACGAGTCTTCTTGAAAGTTATCCTTGTTAGAATGGCCTCGTGGTCGGAGCTTCCCACCGGGCCCAGTGGGGAGCAAAATATTTCCTGTGGAGGCAGGTCCGCTATGACAGGGTCCAGTATGGAGCCAGAGCGGTGCGTGGGGAAGGAGACGTGGTTGTGGAGATTGTGGACTGTGAGTAGGGAGTCGAAGGACTGCTGTATTCCTAGTGGGTTGAGGTCGCCGATGATGATGACGTTGTCACAACGGTGAGTTGTCATGAGGCGGTCGAGGTTGGTAGTTATGTAGTCTACCAAGGCTGTCCCCTGAGAGGGAGGTCTGTAGCAGCCCACACATAGTGTACCTCTGCCACCATCACCGACTAGCTTGAGCATGATTGCTTCAAGCCTTGCTGGAAGGGAGGTGTCCAGCACTACAGCATTGAGGGAGGACTTGTAGCAGAAGGCAACTCCTCCTCCTCCTCCTTGCGTAGAGCGGTCCTTCCTGAGCCAGCGTGTATCCTTTTATGCGGGCGTAGTTTTGGGGCACATTAACGTCAAGGAAAGTTTCACACACGAACACGGTGTCAGCATTATTTGGTCTGATGAACCTGTGTGTGAGTTCTCCCACGTTCGTGTGGAAGCCGCGCAGGTTTGCTGACATAATGCGCAATTCCTTGGTAGCGCGGCCAGTGTGCCTCCTCCTGCCAGTGAAGGTGTCATTTTTGTCCGCTTTGCTAATTTTCTCTTTATTTTAGGAGTTAGAGTTCAAAGAAATATTTCCTTCCTTCTCTCAATTAGCTAACTAGAAAGTGACTCAGTGCGTGAACTTACATTAAAATTTTTCTCTAAAATTTAGTAGCACTTCAATTCAGATTTTCTTTTTTAATGAAGAAAATGAACGATTACATTGAAACCAGTAAAAATGTTTAAATATTTTTTTAAAAATGTGATGTAAGAAGCTCTCCTGTCTGTCTGTCTGTCTGTCTGTCTCCTATAAACATGATGTGTCATTTCACCTTACGCCAATCTCTCTCTCTCTCTCTCTCTCTCTCTCTCTCTCTCTCTCTCTCTCTCTCTCTCTCTCACAGTACTGCAATACGCACATTCAGATCGTTTTTCACCGTCAGAATTTCACTCACCCTTAAAGTGGCGCAGAATCTCCTCAAAAGCTACTTGATCTCACTAAGTCCAGCTGTGAATTCCCTTAAACCTCCCCAGGCTCCTTAAAAACCCCGCGTATCCCGTTTTTGCATTGATCCACACGAGAGCTTAAGCTTAGTCAGGCGGTTCTTAAATTTCTATTCTTTCCTTTTCCCAGTGTGTGTTTAGTGTTCATGGTGGTGGTGGTGGTGGTTGGGAGGAGAAGGAGAGGAGAGGAGAGAGGAGAGGAGGAGGAGGAGAGGAGAGGAGAGGAGGTGTGTGTGTGTGTGTGTGTGTGTGTGTGTGTGTGTGTGTGTGTGTGTGTGTGTGTGTGTGTGTGTGTGTGTGTGTGTGTGTGTGTGTGTGTGTGTGTGTGTGTGTGTGTGTGTGTGGGACAAAGTGGTAGTATGTACAGTATTCATCTCTCTCTCTCTCTCTCTCTCTCTCTCTCTCTCTCTCTCTCTCTCTCTCTCTCTCTCTCTCTCGTAAAATAGCCATATATTCTTACTCGTACATATTTCAACGCTCTCTCTCTCTCTCTCTCTCTCTCTCTCTCTCTCTCTCTCTCTCTCTCTCTCTCTCTCTCTCTCCTCTTGTTCACTACTTCCCTATATTTTCTCCTCCCTCATCCCTACAGAGAGAGAGAGAGAGAGAGAGAGAGAGAGAGAGAGAGAGAGAGAGAGAGAGAGAGAGAGAGAGAGAGAGAGAGAGAGAGAGAGAGAGAGAGAGAGAGAGAGAGAGAGAGAGAGAGAGAGAGAGAGAGAGAGAGGAACGGGTAGGGGAAGGCAAAATACGCCGATTCATACAACTCCGGAAAAAAAAAAAAAAAATCTCAAAGCTCCACACACTCTCCCAATTCAACCCGGGCCGCTGTAGTCAGACTGAAGACTCACCCGGCATGGCGAGGACTGAAAGGCGCGCTCTGTTACACATGGAGAGGGAAGAGTGACGGAGATGAAAAAGCCAACCATATTCTAAAACGCCACGTACTTTCTCAATTATTCCCATAAGGCTACAGCTAAAGTGGCGCGGATTTTTAACCTTTTCAGTACCATGGCACGTCTTCATATTTATTCTGCTTAGTGTTTGACCATTCTACGCTGCTTCAGATATCTATGTGGGGATTTAAATAGTGAAGACTCAGGCCATTAATCTACTGACTACCATAAACCCTTCCTAATGTAAATAAAATCGTCTAACCATACCCAAAACTCACGGTAAAAAATGCGTCCCAATGTGCTGGTGATTTTAGTGACAGATTAACATTGTTTACATGTTATGACTAAAGATAAACACTCTTGCAATGCTTCGTTACTCTATTAATATTATCTTCAAGACCTGACACGAGTTTTAGGTTTATTTTAAAAGTTTTAATGTTTCTAGTGGAAGATTAACAATATTTCTACGTTATCAACAAGAGAAACATTCCTGAGAACACGATAGTTAAAGAGTACCTTTTCAAAATTGTTGTAGTGAAGTGACATGAATTTCAAACGATGTTGTAATAGTTATAGTAAGAGAATATCAAAATATCTACATTATTAACAGGATGAGAGTCATGAGATGCATATAGTTATTCTTTGTGGACTTCAAAAACAATCGTAGTGAACTGGCACTGTTTTTCAAGGGTGTTTAATTGTTCTAGTGGCAGATCAAGATTTCTACCTTATCAATATGGGAAGTAGTCTTGAATAACCGGCTAATTTATGTGGCCTTTAAAAACAGACCTTGTGAATTGGCACCGACTTTTAGGGATGCCCAATTGGTTCTAGTGACAGATAAGCAACATTTCTACATTATTAACAAGGGAAACCAACATGAAAACCAGGTTAGTTATTTCTGTGGCCTTTGAAAAACAGACCTTGTGAACTACCACGAGTTTTATAGACCACTTTAATAGTTCTAGTGACTGATTAACATTATTACATCTTTAGTAGGAGAAACACAGCTAGTTATTTATGTGGCCTTTGAAAATTGCCCTAGTAAAAGACCCTGGCGTTTCTGAATACGAAGCAGAGATAGAGACAAGGGTAGAGACATCGAGGAACAAAGGAAGGTTGGGTTATGTGAGAAAGCTGTAGATGTGAAGGGGATGGTAAGGCTGTAGGAGGCTGTAAGGGAAGGTGAGGCGGGGAAGGACATAGGGAAATACGAGGGAAGAGAAAGGAAGATAGAGGAAGGGTGAGGGATGAAAGGATTGCCAGGAATGAGAGAGAGAGAGAGAGAGAGAGAGAGAGAGAGAGAGAGAGAGAGAGAGAGAGAGAGAGAGAGAGAGAGAGAGAGAGAGAGAGAGAGAGAGAGAGAGAGAGAGACGCAGACCAAAATGGGATAAAAGGAAAGTAGAAGTGAAGTAAACTAAATGAAAAAAATTGTGAAAGTAAAGGGAGAGAGAGAGAGAGAGAGAGAGAGAGAGAGAGAGAGAGAGAGAGAGAGAGAGAGAGAGAGAGAGAGAGAGAGAGAGAGAGAGAGAGAGAGAGAGAGGAGGAGGGGCAGGGAGGAGAAAAGAAAAGGAGAGGAATGCTAGGGTAAAGAACGAGGGAGGGAAATGAAGAGGAAGGGAGAGGGAAAAAAAAAAAAAAAGGGAGGGAAGAAAAAGGGAGAGAGAGGGAGGAAAAAGAGAGAGGGAAATGAAAGACAGGATTGCGATAGTCGACGGAGGAGACGCGAAAAGAGCAACACACACACACACACACACACACACACACACACACACACACACACACACACACACACACACACACACATTCAAACAACACGGCTTTACAACAATTATACACATTCACAGTACAGGAGAAAGAGCACTTTTTATAATCCTACCTTCAAAAAAAAGCATTATAAAAAAACAAACTATGAAAAGGCAGTACACATGTAAAACTAAAAACAAAAGCAATCAAAAACAAACTGACCTTGCAGTAGTAGTAGTAGTAGTAGTAGTAGTAGTAGTAACAGCAGCACCATCATTGAAGACAGAAGTATAGTGGTGGTGGTGGTGGTGGTGGTGGTGGTGGTGGTGGTAGTAATTGACCTGTAAACAAAAAAAATATGCTCAAATACGTAGAAATGTGGTGGTAGAGGTAGTGGTGGTGGTGGTAGTAGTAGTAGTAGTAGTAGTAGTAGTAGTAGTAGTAGTAGCAGTAGCAGTAGCAGTAGCAGTAGCAGTAGCAGTAGCAGTAGCAGTAGACGTAGTAGTAGACAAAATACAAGTAGCAGCAGTAGTTGTAGTTGTAGTTGCCTTAGTTGAAGGAGGAGGACGAGAAGGAAGACAAAGACGAGGAGGAGGAGGAGGAGGTGGAGGAGGAACAGAGCAGCAGTAGCAGCATCACCACCACCACAAGCAGTAATAATAGTAACAACAGCAAAAAAAAAAAAAAAAAG
>NC_059287.1:3828552-3831052 GCF_017591435.1 Portunus trituberculatus
GAGAGAGAGAGAGAGAGAGAGTGTGTGTGTGTGTGTGTGTGTGTGTGTGTGTGTGTGTGTGTGTGTGTGTGTGTGTGTGTGTGTGTGTGTGTGTGTGTGTGTGTGTGTGTGTGTGTGTGTGTGTGTGTGTGTGTGTGTGTGTGTGTGTAGTTTGCAATAAATTCCTAAAACCAAACTACATTACATTTCAAAATCAATTTTCCAAAAGCAATTCTGTCCTCTCCTCCTCCTCCTCCTCCTCCTCCTCCTCCTCCTCCTCCTCCTCCTCCTGCTCCTCCTCCTCCTGCAAGGCCCCTTTGGAGGTAAACTAATTGAGAATCTCGCTCAAGAAAAGGAAAAATGAGAAGCAAAATTGGAGGTTTTTCTCGAGGAAGATAAATTAGTTGATCTTTAACGGGATTACTTCTTGCCCTCTTCTCCCTTATGTATGCCAGAGAGAGAGAGAGAGAGAGAGAGAGAGAGAGAGAGAGAGAGAGAGAGAGAGAGAGAGAGAGAGAGAGAGAGAGAGAGAGAGAGAGAGAGAGAGAGAGAGAGAGAGAGAGAAATGCAGAGTTTTCATAGCATCACAAAATTGGCGACAAATCGAGGTCAAACTACAAAGAAAATGAAAATGAGGTAGGCATGAAACTTACAAAATACAACAAATACGAGAAAAAAGAAGAAAAAAAAACTCAAGCACAAAAGAGCAAGAAAAACATTTAATACGTACAAAATAAATGAGAAAAAATTGCGAAAAAAGAAAGTGGAAACAAAAATTAAACACGAAGAGTAACATTAAATATCACATAATTAAAAAAGAAGTAAGAAAAAGTAAAAGAAAAGAAAAAATAAGAATAGCAACAAGAAACAAAGATGAAATGGGAAAAATAACGTTTAACACCACAACGTCCAAAAAAGATGTAAGAAAAAAAAAAACAGAAAAAGTAAGACAAAAAAGAATAAGAATGACATTTAATACACAAAATTATTGAAAAAAAAGCGAAAAAGAAAGTAAAAAATATGAAATACATCACAAAATCCAAAAAAAGAAATTAAAAAAGTAAAAAAAAAGTAAGGAAATAAGATTAGCAAAAGAAACAAAAAAATAAGATAAGGAAAATAACGTTAAACACCCAGAAGTAAGAAAAAAATAAAGATAAAAAGTTAGACAAAAAAAATAGTAAGAATAACATTTAATATATAAGAAAAAAAAAGCGAAAAAGAAAGTAGAAAAAATTAAATACGAAAAGTAAAATTAAACACCACAAAATAAAAAATAAAAAGTAAGAAAAGAAAAAAAGTAATGAAATAAAAAATAGCAACAAGAAAAATAAAAAATAAATAAGAAAAATGACGTTAAACACACAAAAGACAAGAAGAAAAGTAAGAAAAAAGTAGAAAAAAAATGAGAACAGCAACTAGAAACAAAAAATGAAATACTAAAAATAAACGAAAAACACCACAACACCAAACAATGCAGACACATCACTAGATAAACAAGTTACTGGAGTTCATATCAACAGAAACATTCGAAATAACAATAAAAAAAGAACAGAATGCTTAAAATATCAACAATACGATAACAAAGACCAAAAAACACACCAATAAAACACCATTCACCAATCATGAACAACAACAACAATTATATATAAATGAGAAATACAAAATCTAATTATAACAACAACAACAACAAAATTTATCTACAAGTAAGAATACAAAAATCTAATTACAGAAACATCAACATCAATAACAACAACAATTATCTATAGGAAATGCAAAATCTAATTACAAAAACATCAACAACAAAAGTTATCTATGAGAAATGCAAAATCTGACAACAACAACAACAACAACAACAACAACAACAACAACAACAACAACAACAACAACAATAATAATGATCTACAAGTTAAAATGCAACAACAACAACAACAACAACAACAACAACAACAACAACAACAACAATCCCGAAAATCGCAGAACAAAACATGTTAAAAAAAAAAAACGAAAAACAACGAAATGAGGACAAAAAAAAAATCAACAGAAAAAGAGGAAAAAGGTAAACGCGAATCACAACCACAACAAAATTACCAAAAAATAAAACACACCTAAAGAGAAAAGAAAAAAAATAATCAGAACAAAGAAAAAGAAGAAATCAACAGAAAAAAAAGGAAGAAGGAAGAAACGTAAACGCGAATAACAATAACAACAAAACTAGCAACAAATCTCTCCCTCACCAGCAACCAAGACAAGGCAAGGACAATGGCGTGCATCTCAAACAAGAAACACATCGAAAAATGCAATAAACTAGAGATATGACTCCCTTCTGAGCTTCACAAACACCTTTACCGAGTCTTCCTGGGGGATTAAAGGCGACACCACCAGGCAACACCCCCAGAGACGTCCCCCAGGATCACAACATGTCCCTGGGCAGCGTTTGAGGTGTGCTGTAGTTGTGGGTTGAGAATAAGTTAGTTCCCCAAGCGGGTTCTTTGGTATAAAAAAGAAAACGGAATTGTGC
>NC_059287.1:3833552-3843552 GCF_017591435.1 Portunus trituberculatus
TTTCATGTCAACTCCTATTTCTCTCTCCTCTTTCTTTCTTGTTCTTCCTTGGTCTTTCTTAACATTTTCCTTCTTTTCCTTCTTTTTCCTTCTCTTTCTCCTTGTTCCAATTTATTTTTCCTTTCCCGAGTTGTTGTTTTCTACTTTTTTATAACGCTCGGTTCTTCTTCTCTGCCTCACAACACTAGTTCTTCAAATCAGGACAGACAGAGAGAGAGAGAGAGAGAGAGAGAGAGAGAGAGAGAGAGAGAGAGAGAGAGAGAGAGAGAGAGAGAGAGAGAGAGAGAGAGAGAGAGTGTGTGTGTGTGTGTGTGTGTGTGTGTGTGTGTGTGTGTGTGTGTGTGTGTGTGTGTGTGTGTGTGTGTGTGTGTGTGTGTGTGTGTGTGTGTGTGTGTGTGTGAAAGAAAAAGAAAGAAAGAAAGAAAGAAAGAAAGAAAGAAAGAAAGAAAGAAAGAAAAAACAAGAAAACAAAGAAAGAGAGAGAGAGAGAGAGAGAGAGAGAGAGAGAGAGAGAGAGAGAGAGAGAGAATAATACTCCATGTTATTTCCATTTTCCACACACTCATACTCTCCCTTCCTCCTCCTTCTCTTCCACCACCACCACCACCACAAGCACCACCACCACCACCACCCCCTTTAAATAGCTGAGTTTCCAACGTAGAATGTTAAACAGGAGGCAGCACACACGCAGAATATTACCCAGGCCACTTACCACCCGCTGTTCGCTCCCTTACGTGAAATTATGAGTCAAAAAAGTCAGGTAATGTATTTATTTATATGTACGAAGGTCAAGAGAAGCACGGAAGTTTGTAGTTAACATTACATTTTCGTTACTGGTTGATGTGGAGTTTAGAATGCTTTTTTAGTGTTTTTTCTTGTGTTTTTCTTGGTTTGTAATGGGAGAAATGTGTTGTGTTTGTTGTGAGTTGAAGGGATGCGCAGTTTAGGATTGTTTAAGTGTTTTTCTTGTGTTGTTGTTGTTTTTTTTTTGGGGGGGGAGGGGGATGTTGTTAGTAAGGCCTTGGCTAGTCACTGTTTGGAACCACTGAGAAATAAATGACACCGCTGCGGACTGTTAGAGAAAGTTAAGCGCCGCTGGAAACCACAAGACACTGTTAGGAACCATTGGAATAAATTGGACATGCTTAGTGATGCGAGCTGAAGGGATATGCAGTTTAGGATTTTTTAAGTGTTTTCTTGTGTTTTTTGGGGTTGCAATGGGAGAAGTGTGTTGTGTTTATGTTGTGAGTTGAAGGGATTTTTCGAGGGTTTCTTGTATTTGTGTTAGGAAAATGTGCATTGTAGTTTCAGTAATGGAATCTTCTTACGTATAAATGCATTTCAGAATAATAATATGATGAACGATGTAAAGGTGTAGGAAGTCTTTTGCACACACACACACGCACGCACGCACACACACACACACACACACACACACACACACACACACACACACACACACACACACACACACATATATATATATATATATATATATATATATATATATATATATATATATATATATATATATATATATATATATATATAAATCCAACACCAACACCAACACCACCACCACCACCACCACCAGTAAAGAGTCACTTGTAGCCCATGTATTTTTTTTTTTTTTTGCAGCTATTCTTGTTTATTTATGTTCTACTACTACTTCTTCTACTTCTACTACTACCACTATTTCTATTACTACTCTTACTACAACTACTACTACTACTATTTTTTATGTTATTGCCTATAGTGCCTGTAGATTCACTTGAAGAGTATGGCAAACGCTGTTCAGTTTCCACCTATTAGCGGCGTAGGCAATTTTACTTGTAGTGGTACCCATATTAAGGCCCATATCACCACCCAAGCCCATCTTTGGTGTAAGAGAATTACACCTTCACCTAGAACCTGGGTATCATGGTGACATGTAGGTAACTTTAAACCACTCCACAAATGACAAAGTTTCAGGGTGGTACGTGGTGGGATTCGAACCTACTACTACTACTACTACTACTACTACTACTACTACTACTACTACTACTACTACTACTACTACTACTACTACTGCTGCTGCTGCTGCTGCTGCTGCTGCTGCTGCTGCTGCTACTACTACTACTACTAATAATAATAATAATAATAATAATAATAAATAAAATAATAACACTACTACTACTACTACTATTACTACTACTACTTTTAGCACTACTACTGCTCTTATTACAACTACAACTATCTTCTCTCCTGCAGTGGTGGCGGCGGCGGGGGACGAGCAAGAGTATAGACTGACGCGGTACCTAATGGCCAACTATGATCCCTCCGTCAGGCCTGCCAGGAACTCCTCCCAGGCGCTCTCCGTGGTGTTCGGCGTGTCCCTGCACAGCATCATTGACGTGGTAGGTGCTCATGGGGATCACAAAGGAGGAGCAAAGGGTAAAGTAGAAATGGACACAAAAGAGGGAAAGCAGTATCGCATTATTGATGAGGTCTGTCGTCTCAAAGAGCTATGCAAATGAATAGGTAATGAACGGAGATAGACAAATGAACACAAAGGAGGAGCAAAGGGTAGCGTAGAAATGGACACAAAAGAGGGAAAGTAGTATCGCATTATTGATGAGGTCTGTCGTCTCAAGAGCAATGCAAAGGAAAAGAAGTAATGAGCACAGGTAGACAATTGAGCACAAAAGAAGAATAAATGATAACGTTATTGTCCATGTAGGAACACAAGAATAAAAAATGGACATAAAAGAGGGAAAGCAGTATGGATCTCAAGGACACTGTGAAGGACACGAAGGTAATGAGTGGAGGTAGACAAATGAGCACAAAGGAAGAATAAATGATGAGGTAACTGTCTATGTAGGAACACAAGAGTAGGCAGTAACGCCACACACACACACACACACACACACACACACACACACACACACACACACACACACACACACACACACACACACACACACACACACACACACGAATGATGACAATTGAAGTATATATAAGAAATACAAACACGAAGAGAAGCGGAGAGAACAGACAGTAGAGTTAACATACACGAGTGAACACAATAACAGACATTGCAGTGAGCACTTAAGATGGACCAAAAGAACAGAGAACAGTGAACACAAGCAAACACAAAAGAATACAATATAAGAAGAAACAGTAAATTGAACACACACGAAGAAACACAAGAACAAACATCATGAACACACCAAAAGAGAAGAACAAGCCGTTGAAAACACACACACACACACACACACACACACACACACACACACACACACACACACACACACACACACACACACACACACACACACACACACACACACACAATACGGTGAACATATGAATATACAGAAAGAAATTTAAAGAATCTGCAAGAGTCCGTCAGACCTACACGTGGCAGTCTCTGTGTGAACAAAACTACCTAAATTTTCCTGTCATCTTCATCCATTAATTTTGTCTTATCTTTTAAAGCTTCCCATTGACTCAGCACTAACAACATGATTACTGAGTCCGTTCCCTTCATCAACCACTCTGTTAGAGATCCAGTTCTTTCCCATTTCTTTCCTAATCTAAATTTCTCAACCTTGAACTCATTATTTCTGATTCTATCCCGGCTACTTCCCCTAAGAACTTTGCTCATATCCCCTTTGTCATTATCCCCTATATACCACTTAAATACTTCCATCGCGTCCCCTCTTCCGCTACATCCCACTAAGAAATGCAAATTAGTAGCTTCAATCTCGCTTCGTAGGGAATACCACTCATCCCTTGTATCTTTTTAGACATTCTCCTTTGCACTGATTCTAATAGATCTATATCCTTCCTATAATGTGAAGTCCAGAATTGTACAGCATAATCTACATGTGGTCTGACCAGCACCAAATAAAATTTAATATTACCTCGGGATTTCTGCTATTAACACTTTAAAAATTAATCCTAGTACCATATTTGCCTTATTTCTAACGTCTATGCATTGTTTTCTTAGACCGAGATCGAAACTAACAATAAATCTTATTTTTTTCCATATTCTGAACCTACCAAGGCCTCGTTGTTCATTGTGTACTTATAGTGTGGATTTCCTCTACCTACACTATGTACTTGTGTTTGTTTATGTTGAGCTGCATTTGACATCTGTGTTCATTCGTTCATCCTTTCTAAATCTGCCAGCAAGCGATGGCATCTGAATCTCACCTAATCAATCAACCTATCTTTGTGTCGTCTGCAAATTTACTAAAATCACTTCGAATTTCACGATCCAAATCATTAATAACAATGGCCCAAAAATTTATCCCTGTCACCCCATTCGGAAATAGAGCCGTTTATTACAATTCTGCCGCCTATCACCTAACCATGAGTTGATCCAGCCCAATATTCTTCCCTCTACCCTGGGCACCCTAACCTTTCTCAAGGGCCTTCAATGTGGTACCTTATCAAACGCTTTACTAAAATCTAGGTATAGGATGTCACAACTATCTCCTTGTCTGCCGCCACATAAATTCTACTATAAAAACTTAACAATTGTACGGGACGACTTTCTCTTCGTAAAACCATGCTGAGAGTGATTAATCAAGTTGTGTTTTGTCTAAATGCTATTATTGACTCCATTAATCTACCTGCTGACAGGTCTATAATCAGACTTCAGAATATTATCAACCTATAATCTAGCATTGGCTAGATTATAGGTGCCTCACCTGACTATAGTGACATCATAAGGACTGATGGTAACGGCTCACTGAAGGTGTCTCTTAAGCGGCTATTACACGGGCAAATTTTCGATCAGCACATGTTCCCGCAGCATAATTTGAAGCAGCAACTCACCCAAATCATACACGGTGCGGGATATACTCAGTTAATCCCGTCATCAAGTTTCTGTGTTGTACAACGTGTTTACAACGTGTATGTTATTAATTTGTAATACAAACAATAAAACGAAGCCTAAAATAATCAATAACATCCTCAATACCTGGCCCTTTCTCGCCCTCAACACTTTTCATGTGGAATATCCCACTGTTACATTATCTAAGCTTGTCACAACAGTTGTTACTTAGTCTTGCACTCATCACAATATTGATGCAACGAAGCATACCAATTTATCTTACGTAAATACATTTAAACAGCCTTATAAAATCCTGATGTGCATGAACATACCACCGGCAGATGAAGCTTTGCCGCAGCAGTGATTGTTATAAACGAAGCATGCTGTGCTGAACGAAATCACTGTCTGAAACGGGATGCTGATGAGTGACGAACTTGCTGTGCTGACCGAAAACTTGCCCGTGTAATAGCCGCTTCACGTTCAATCCTTTACACCACTACCTCTTTCCCCTCTTTCCCCTCTTCCTCCTCCTCCTCCTTCTCCTCCTCCTCCCCCTCTTTCTCCTCGTCCTCCTCCTCGTCCTCGTCCTCGTCCTCCTCCTCCTCTTCCTTCTCTTAGTACTCCAATGGCTCCAAACTTAACATGTGGGGATTAAATAGGAAACGAGGCAATAACCCCTTCAGATAACTCAGGTATTGATAACCCAGCACACGGAAACACCAAGGAAGAGCAAGAGGCGGACCTTCTGACCTGCGCGACGCCGGGATAACCTACACTAACCATAGACATATTTAAGGTCCCAGAATTCCTACACGGGAGAGACAAAGGAGGCGAAGGAAGCGAAGGATGCGAAGGA
The DNA here is from genome assembly GCF_017591435.1 of Portunus trituberculatus. Lineage (NCBI taxonomy): Eukaryota > Metazoa > Arthropoda > Malacostraca > Decapoda > Portunidae > Portunus > Portunus trituberculatus. Next base: position 3,839,234 of record NC_059287.1, read on the forward strand.
AGCGTGAAGAGGTATTGCATTCGCTCGAGGGTAAAGAGGAAGAGGAAGAGGAAGGAGAGGAGGAAGAGTCGGTGAAAGATGCTTGTTTCTCGAGGTTACTGTAAGAGGAGGTGGAGGAAAGAGAGACACAAAGAGGAAGAGAGAAAGAGGAAGGAGAATGAGTGAATGATGTTTGCTCTAGAAGGTTTAAGAGAGGAAAGACAGAGGAAGAGGAAAAGAGGAAGAGGAAAAGGAAAAGGAAAAGGGACCAGGAGAGGTGAAAGACGTTTGTTTCTGAGAGGGGAAGTAGACAAAAAGAAAAAAAAAAGGAGGAGGAGGAGGAGGAGGAGGAGGAGGAGGAGGAGGAGGAGGAGGAGAAGGAGGAGGAGGAGGAGGAGGAGGAGGAGGAGGAGGAGGAGGAGGAGGAGGACGATGACGACGAGAAGAAGAAAAAGAAGAAGAAAAAAACAAGAACAAGAAGAACAAGAACAAGAACAAGAAGAACAAGAACCAGAAGAACAAGAAGGAGGAGGAGGAGGAGGAGAAGGAGGAGCAGGAGGAAGAGGAAAAGAACGAAGAGGAGGAAGAAGAGAGAGAAGAAAAAACGAGAACAAAAAAAAAAGGAAAAACAAGAGGAACAACGAAAGGAAGAACGAGAAAAGGAAAGAAACAAGAAAAAGAAGAAAAAGAAAAAATAAAGGAAAACGCAAAATAAAGGAGGAAAGGTAGAAAGAGCCAGAGAATAACAATGAAAATAACAATAACAATAAAAATAACAACAATAATAATAGTACCCCAATTAACCTATGATTACAACCAGCTCTCCGTTTTCTTTCTCTTCCCCACTCCTCCATTTTCTGTTCAGGCGTGAAAGGAAAATGGGAAAGAAAAGTCTAAAGGTAAAAGTAGCAAAGGAAAACATGAATATTCTAATGGATGACTTTTCTGAAGGTGATTGGCAATGAATAGGAGAGAGAGAGAGAGAGAGAGAGAGAGAGAGAGAGAGAGAGAGAGAGAGAGAGAGAGAGAGAGAGAGAGAATGAAGTGCAAATATAACAAACGTAGATCTCTCTCTCTCTCTCTCTCTCTCTCTCTCTCTCTCTCTCTCTCTCTCTCTCTCTCTCTCTCTCTAATAAATCTTTATGCACCACATTTCCCAGCCATTAGCCATCTCTCTCTCTCTCTCTCTCTCTCTCTCTCTCTCTCTCTCTCTCTCTCTCTCTCTCTCTCTCTCTCTCAGTTATATTCATTAAACAGAGGAGGAGGAGGAGGAGGAGGAGGAGGAGGAGGAGGAGGAGGAGGAGGAGGAGGAGGAGGAGAAGAAAGAGGATCAAAAGGAGGTGGAAGAGGAGAAAAAAAAGTGGCGTAACGGTTCAGTGGTTTAAGGTTAGATTCATTAACTGTGCTCTCTGGGTTCGAATCCTCCTTCCCTTTATAAACAGAATATTCGATGGTCTTCTGATACTCTAGCCCTCCCGCGAGTAAAGGATCAAGTGGAAACAGGAATGAGAGGAATACACAGAATACATGAAAATAAAGAAAGAATACGGGCAAAATTAAGAAATACGTAGGAACAAGTAGGAATTAGAATACTGGGAACGTCTAAGAACAGGAATTAATACAGTAGGGTATGTGGGAATGAGAGGAATACACAGGAATTCGTGCAAATACATAAAAATAAAGAATACATGAAAAATAAAATAAGTAGGAATTGGAATAAAAGGAATATCTAAGGACAGGAATACAAACAGCAAGAATACGTAGGAATAAGAGAGGAATCCAGAAGAATACGTGGATATACATAAAAAGAAAGAAAGAAGTGGGAATAAACGAGAAAGAAAAAAAAATTGATATCTAAGAACTGGAATGCATAAAAGAAGTGAAATAGGAATGAGACAGGAATACATGAAAATATTTGATAATAAATGAAAAAAAAAAAAAAGGTTGGACTGAGTGACAAATAGATAAGAACAGGAATGCATAAAGAAGTAAACAGGAATGATAGGAATATATAGGAATACGCGGAAATGCAAAGGATTAAATAGGCAGGAATTTAAATATTAGGAATGATACACATGAACAAAAATAAACAGGAATAGGAGTGTATGGAAATAGAAATTGATAGGAAGAATATAAAAGAATACAGGTTAGGAATGCACAGGACTAGGAATATATAGGAAAAGATATACATAGGAACGAGATAGGAATAAACAGGAATAGGAGAGCATGGGAGAGGAAATTGATAGGAAGAAAGTTAGGAATACAGGTTAGGAATGCATACGAATACAAATGATTAGGAATACTCAAGAAAAGAAATGCATAGGAAAATCAGTAAATATGAGGAAAGGAATAAATATAACGGGAATGAAAAGAATTAGGAACACACAAATATTAAACAAAGATAGGAATGAAAAAGAAAACAATTAAAAAAAAGTAAAAAAAAAAGGGAAACAAAATATACAGCAAAAAAATGAAAAAAAAACGGAAATAAATACCAGCAAATTTAATACGAACACATACCAAAATATACATTCACAGAAAACGGAATATGAACTACTACCTCCCTATTAAAGAAAACGGTACCTACTTGAGGCTAACTTATATAAACAATAGAAAACGCAAATAGAAAGTGACAAATTTTGGCGCGCAAGATTACAAGGCGGCGTTACCAGAGAGAGAGAGAGAGAGAGAGAGAGAGAGAGAGAGAGAGAGAGAGAGAGGGGATAGATTTGTGAGGTGATGCCTTTACATTTACGGCACGTGACGTGAATACTGAAGGAACCATTAAAAACACTGACGGAGGACGAGGAGGAGGAGGAGGAGGAGGAGGAGGAGGAGGAGGAGGAGGAGGAGGAGGAGGAGGAGGAGGAGCTAAGGTGAAGAACAACAGTATACTCGCTTAAAGCATCTAGTTCTCTCACTTCTTCCTCCTCCTCCTTCTTCTCCTTCCTCCTCCTCCTCCTCCTCCTGGCTCTAAATCTTACGGGAAGAGGAGAAACAGATCACTTTTAAAGGTTTGTAGGAGGAGGAGGAGGAGGAGGAGGAGGAGGAGGAGGAGGAGGAGGAGGAGGAGAAATAATATACGTGCAAAATATAAATAGATGTCTTTCACTTCCAACAAAAGAAGAAGAAGAAGAAGAAGGAACATGATATGATAAGTTAAACTAAATTAACGAGAAACAATAAAGAAGAAGAAGCGAAGGAAGAAGAGATAAGAAAAGAAAAAAGAAAACAAAAAGGAAGAAAGAGGAGATAGAATAAGACAAATTTGAAGCTTAAGAAGAAAGAAAGTAAGAAGAAAAATAGAGAAGAATGAGGAGCAAGACGCTAAACGTGATAAAAGAGAGAGAGAGAGAGAGAGAGAGAGAGAGAGAGAGAGAGAGAGAGAGAGAGAGAGAGAGAGAGAGAGAGAGAGAGAAGAGAGAGAGAGAGTAGAAGAAGGAGAAGAGTAGATTGATGAAGGAAGAAGAGAGGAAGAAAATAAAAAACAGAAGAAAAAACTTAAATGCAATGAATGAAATGAATAAATGAGTGACGGAAGCAAGGAAGAAGAAAAAAAAAGAAATAGAAGAGAAAAGTCGATAATTAATGCAAACAAAAAAACAAATAAGCAGAAAAATGGAAAGCAAGGATAAAAATGAAAAAAAAATGATAATCAACTAGAAAAAAAGAAGAAATGAAAGAAAGGAAGAAGGAAAGAAAAAATGGAAAGATAGAAAGGAAAAGAAAGAAAAAGAACGAAAAAGAAAACAAAAGAAGAAAAAAAAGAATGAAGGAAAAGGAATGAAGAAGAGAGAGAGAGAGAGAGAGAGAGAGAGAGAGAGAGAGAGAGAGAGAGAGAGAGAGAGAGAGAGAGAGAGAGAGAGAGAGAGAGAGAGAGAGAGAACCAAGAAACCAAAAAAGAGAACCCAAAAAAAAAATCACAAAAAACTGAGACAAAAAAGAGAAAGACAAAGCAGAGAGACAAAAATGTTAAAAGGAAGAAAGATTAAGAAGAAGCAGGTTAAGAGGAAGGAAGGAAGGAAGGAAGGAAGGAAGGAAGGAAGGAAGGACCAACAGATGTCAGACTTAGCGAGAGAAACACAAGAAGGTTTACACTCCAGGAAGCAATCCATCAAACAAGAGAGAGAGAGAGAGAGAGAGAGGGGCTTTTCTCTGAGTAGCCGGCCATTAGCTGAAGAAGGAGGAGGAGGAGGAGGAGGAGGAGGAGGAGGAGGAGGAGGAGGAGGAGGAGGAGGAGGAGGAGGAGGAGGAGGAGGAGGAGGAGGAGGAGCAGAGAAAGGAAAGCCAGAGTAATGACAAGTGAAACTGAACATGCAGAATTTACGGCGAAGGAAAAA
>NC_059287.1:3848552-3856052 GCF_017591435.1 Portunus trituberculatus
TTTGTACTCGTTTTCGTTCTTTAAGTCTATTTTTCTTGTCCTTCCTATTTTTCATTCCTATCCTTGTCCTCTTTCTCGTCCTGTACCTCCATCTCTTACTAATCTATTATTTTTCTTCCCTCTCTTCTTTTTTTTTTTATATTTCCACGTCCTGTACTTCATCCTTTTACAATCTTTTCCTTCTCGTCCTCTCTCTCTCTCTCTCTCTCTCTCTCTCTCTCTCTCTCTCTCTCTCTCTCTCTCTCTCATGCGTCTCTTTCTAATTATATCTGATAAGGGTTCTTCTGTTTTCACCACACGTTACCACCAACACATCTACTCCAGCACCTCAACCACTAAACTCTTTGCTTTCTCACTTCGACTATTTTTAACAACAGAGACAATTAGCCAAGTTTCTAAGAGTTTTTCTCCTATTAACCCTTTTAGTACCATGACAGGTTTTCATATTTTTCTGCTTACTATTTGGTAATTTTATACAACTTCAGAAACTTATGTGGGGATTAGAATAGTGAAAGTTCTGGCCATTAATTGTCTGTCCTCCATAGAGCATTCCTAATAATAAAATCGTCTAAAATGCGTCCAAGGTAAGAAGACGTTAATAATCTAGACATACTGGTAATATATCACAAGGATTATCACCACTAGAATCATAAAAAAACACCTTAAAATCCATGTAACTTCAACTAGACCCTTTAGAAATTAGTGGAGTCTTATTTCCCTAGTGAATAATGAGGAAAACGTGCAGATCTATAACTAAAATCATAAAAGCACTCTTAAAAATCCGTGTAACTAAAACTAAGATCTTCAGAAAGTAGTAAATGTTTGTTTCTTTCATTAATAATGTAGAAATTTTGATGATTTGTCCCTGGAATCATAGAAACACTTAAAACAGGGGTTCTCAACCTGGGGTACGCGAGGAATTTTTGGGGTACGTGGCGGGTTTCTCAAAATGCTTCAGTTTTAAATAGCAGCAAATTCGTTTGTAGTATACAATGTGTCCTTCACTAGAACCAGGACACGTTAACAACGTTAACAAGGAAACTCTTGGAGTTATATCACTTGAGAGGAAGCTCTCTTGGATTACAGTTGCCACACAACCTTGCAAACCTATAATATTTGCTCCGATTTCTTATCTTATATGTTATTCACACACACAGTGACTTATTTATCACTGTTACTAGTTACAAGTTGCAACTAGCTGCAAGCAACACTAGTTCACTGCCATAATGATCGAAAATTGTCTGATATAGTTCCTTTTTGGTAAATGCATTGCATGTTAGTCACATATAGTGTCTCCCTGTGAGGTACCAGTTCCTATCGACACTACCTCATAGAAACATACTAATATTAATTAAAAATTGTGTCTGCTCCACATATATAACACAATTTAAACTTAATAAACTAAGTCAATAAACCATGCATTTATTGTTACCCTTCCTGACGCTGCATTGTGGGTAAGGGTACGTGATCAATACTGAAAGACTTCGAGGGTACATCACATTAAAAGGTTGAGAAGAAGAAGAATTAACCTGTGCAGAAGCGAGGTGAAATGTGTGTTAAGGTTCCGTGCTGTCTTCAAGTCTCTAGAAATGAAAGATCTTGGTACACCAGACAATTATGTTTTGCTCTATATTATGATGTCAGTCGTATAAACTCAAGTAACTATAAAGAAATACCATGGTAGAATAAGAACAGAAAAATACTGGTAGGAGTAAAACCCTGGCAAATCAATAGATACATCGTAATACAGTGTTTAGAGACGATTACTCTGTACCGCGAGACGATACTGACTCTCTCCTGCGAACACTGAAATTGTGACAGTTTGGGTCCTCTCCTATTGATATTAATCAAAGTATTGCGATTTATTCACAATAGTAATATATTACACTCCGACGGAACACGGGCCTAATGTGTTTGAGATGTGGCATTTTGTTTTAGTACATTTCGCTCTATATAGCGACTGTTTAGGACTAAAAAACTGTAGCTTCAGGTAGATATTCAATAATGTTATCTATCGATTTTCAGTCTTAAAGTAGGGAAAATTACGAATATTGATGCATTTCTTTTATAGTCCTCCTTGCTTCTCGAAAAGGTGCACGAATTTAGAAAAGGTTGAAGAACACTAAACTGTACCCTGAAAAAATACAGTAAAAAGATAAGATAAAATGACCAACATCTCTATTATTATGGAAGCTAATAATAATACCAAGACTAATTAAGTAATTCAGAGATAACGAAACGAACGACGATCACGAGAGCTTCCACGATAACAGTGTGTACGATAAGATTTGATTCCAGATTCCTCGATAGCGCTCCGAGTTTCCAAGATAACAATGGCATTCCAGTTTCCTCGATAGCGATGCAAGTTTCCAAAATGACGATGCCTTTCCATGATAAAGATGCCCTTCCAGTTTCCAAGATAATAATGCGAGTTTCCACGATCAAGATGCAATTCCAGTTTCCACGGGAACGATGCGGGTTTCCACGATGTCGATGCGGTTCCAGTCCTCACGATGCGATTTCAAGACACAATATTGAAGTCCACTTGCCTACACAGGTACTGGGACGAACCCTTTCACCCCGTAAGGATCCACCCAACACCCTTGAGTGCGAGTAAAGTGACGCTGCCACCTTCCTGCGCTGCAATTGAAGTCCACTTGCCTACACAGGTACTGGGATGAACCCTTTCACCCTGTAAGGATCCACCCCACACCCTTAGGTGCGAGGAGAGTGGCGCTGCCACCTCACTGCGACGCAATTGAAGTTCACTTGCCTACACAGGTACTGGGGCGAACCCTTTCACCCCGTAAGAGTTCACCCCAGACCCGTGAGTGCGAGGAGAGTGACGCTGCCACCTTACTGCGCCTCACACGGGTAGCCATGAGCATAACCCGCCACACTCCACTCCCCAAACACTGTCAGTGAGTCCTTTTCACCCCGTAAAGGACCACTGGTACGGTCAGTGCCTGGCTCATGGCGCACAGCGTGCCCTCGTTCATGGCGAGTTGTTCAGCCCGATGTCATTATAAGCAGAGGTCCTGTACACACCACTCACCACCAGACTCTATGCAAGGAGCCCTTATCACCCCTTAAAGGCCCCTCACGGCATCATCTGATGGACGGTAGACACGGCACCCTGCTTAAGGCGACGCCTTGCCTAGTATGAGGCGCTGCAAGTTGACAACAATCAGTGAGCTTGAAGCCGCGAAGGAAAATGAGTCCACGCTAACAATGGGATTCCACGACAGGTTGCGATTCCAGTGTCCACGGTACAGATGTGTTTGTTGAGGATAACGATCCGTTTATCGAGGCTAACGGTGCGGCGATGGCGATGGCGAAACGATCCAAAGTATTATTACCTACACAGGTACTGGGACGAAACTTTTTACCCAGAAAGGGTCAACCCCAGTCCCGTGGTTATGAGAGCAGTGACGATGCAACCTTGCAATGCCTCACACAGGTCGCCATGAGCAATGACCCGCCACACACCACTCCCCAAACGCTGTCATGAAGTGAGTCCTTTTTACCTAACCTAACCTAACCTAACCTAATCTAACCTAACCTAACCTAACCTAACGTAAAGGACCCCTGGTACTGTCAGTGCCTGGCTCATGGCACATAGCGTGCCCTCGTTCATGGCGAGTTGTTCAGCCCGGTGTCATTATAAGCAGAGGTCCCGTACACACCACTCACCATCATATTCTATGCAAGGAGCCCTTATCACCCCTTTAGGGCCCCTCACGGCACCATCCGGTGAGTGGTAGACATTGATCTCTTGCTTATGGCGACCCTTGCCTAGTGTGATGCGCTGCAAGTGGACGACTAGTAGTGAAGCTTGAGGCCACCAAGGAAAAGCAGGACCTGCAGCCAGTTCCCTGCCTTGGGCCCCAGGCCGGACCCGACGGCCACCTCCTTCCCCCGTGCGGCGCCCAAGGCCGTCACGGCCCTCAAACATCTTTAGGCCGAAAGTTCTCAATCGTCGTTTTAATTTTGATTCGAATATAAAATCGTCGATGGTAAATGAAAAATAGCTTTGGTGTGAAAGTGTGCAAGAGTTAGCTGATTAATGAAACAAGGTGAGGCAGCTTTGCTCCGGAGTATTTAGTGTACTTTGCATGTTGCTGCCGTGAATGTGTACGTGTTTGTAGGTAACTGGATAGAAACAGTAGACCAATGGTAGTTGTGTAGCTATTGGGGAACTTTTGAAAATTAGTTAAGCTTCTGGATAGAGTGGATGAGTGCACACAGGTTTGCGTGTCTTATACATAAACTGCCACTTGTAAACATAAATTTTTCTATTTCATGCTCTTAGAAAAAGCAAACTTAGTTTTCTTTATTTCCTGATCACAATGACGTATAAATATCAATGTTTCAATCATAAGGAAACACTAGGAGAGGACCCAAACTCCCGTTGAAGTTGCCAGATTCAACAGATATCGTAATATTTCACAGAAAAGATGGTCAACTGCATATCGTATATTTTTGGATATTCTTTTGTCACGTAAGGAGATATCAAGATAGGTAAAGTATTTCTAAACATGTATCTACGACAAAAAGCGCTATAATAGTAGAGTTAGGTTATAACTATGCATTGTGTTTTTTTATATACCATCTTGCTCTATTCCTGGGACAAAGATTACTTCTTCCTCAATTGATAGCTCGAAGTTAGTATGATATTTTCTTTCCTTCTAGGTTAGTAAGTAGACTACAAGACACCATGAACCTATGAAGCCCCGTAAATGAGATTATTTTCATAACTTAGAAATCAAAGTCTGATAATGAGATTGTCTATTGCCAACCAAACCGTTCTGCATAGACGTCTTCAGCGTCATAGAGACCTAATGATGTTAGCTCATGGACAGTGGCCATCCTGACAGCGCGAAACCACAGGGGGTTCATAAGAAGATTTCCAGGGGTACTTAGATAGCTGATCTAATAAAATCCTTTGCAGTGCCATTGCATATTGAGTTCCATGTTCCATGTGACAATACTGGGGGTACTGGTAGATGGTCTTTTAACTCAGGGGGTTCTTAACGATAAAAAGGTTGAGAACCCCTGACTTAAAACATGTGTAACTTCAACCAGAGCCACCTGAAAACAATGCTTCCCCTGTTGACAAAGTAAAAATCTTGTCAATCTATTGCTGCAATCATATAAAGACCTTTAAAAACACGTGTAACTTCAATTAAAGCTTCTTGAAAATAGCACAGGTTTTTTTCTGTTAATAATGTAGAAACCTTGTCAATCTCTCCTACAAATCATTAAGACGCAATCCATTATACTAAACCCATATGAAAATAGCGAAGATGTGGCATAGAAGCGTTTCAGAGTACGTTTCCTTATCCTCTCCACCTTGTCTCTCCCCAGCGCGGACGCCCAGTACTCTGCCGCCACCATCAACACTAACGTGATCGTCACCTCGAGCGGGGAGGTGACGTGGCTGTCTCATGGCATCTACAGGTCGTCTTGTGATATGAACGTTGAGTTTTTCCCCTTCGATGTTCAATCCTGCAAGATGATGTGGGCGTCCTGGACCTACGATGGGTACCAAGTGAGTCTTTTACCCTTTTTATTTATGTACTGGTTCTTGACAATGGGGAAAAATGGACAGGTGAGTGAAATTAGTGTAAAAATTATGCGTCTGTGTTAGTTCCTTAAGAGACTAGTGTAGCCAAAATTATGCAAACTGTTTTGAAATCTTGTGTTTCTTACTTTTAATGTGTGTTGTGTGTGTATGTTATGAGTGTTGGGCCTACTTGCATTGTGTTTCAGTTATCAGTGTAAATTTTTCTTCAGTATTTGGTGTGTTGAGATCTTGTGTTGATGCAAAATTTCTAAAACTTATCTTTTTTAATATTTATGTATTTGTTGATTTATTTATAAGAATGAAAGTGTGTTCAGTACAGGAGTGGTGCTGGAAAGTGCTGGCGAGTGTTGCAGTCAGTGTGTTTCAAGTATTTTTTCTCTCATATTTTAATTTTCCATTCTAGCGAGTCACTGCCTTGTGTTTCTGTGCTGTTAAGAGTATATTATTTCCTTGCTTGTTCTCTCCCCCTGAATGTGGCTTAAACTCTCTATGTATGCACGTATGCAGGTATGTATATGCATGTATGTACGTATATATATGCATGTATGCCTGTCTTTATGTGTGTGTGTGTGTGTGTGTGTGTGTGTGTGTGTGTGTGTGTGTGTGTGTGTGTGTGTGTGTGTGTGTGTGTGTGTGTGTGTGTGTGTGTTTATAATTCGTGTGCATATATGTATGTAATATGTCCTGTTTGCCATTCTTGTCCTCTCCTCTCCTTTCCTCTCTTCTCCTCCCATTTCCTTTCTTTTCCTCTCCTTCCCCCCTCTCCTCACCTCCCCTCTCCTCTCTCTCTTCTCGTCTCTCCTCTTCCTCCTCTATTCGCAACATCTACTCTACTCTACTCTACTCCACTCTACTCCACTCCACTCCTCTCCTCTCCTCTCCCTTTCGTCTATTCACACCAACAAGGAGGAGAAGGAAAAGGGCGTGAGGAGGTAAGGATGAAGGGTTGGACGGAGTATGAAGGAGGAAGAAAATAAATCTATAAAATCAAGAATGATGGAGAAAGAAACGAAACGAAAAAAAAAAGTAAGTAAGGCAGAGCGTGAAAAATGAAAGGAATAGTAGAATAGTAGAAGAAAAAGAAGAAGAACAAGAAGAACAAGAACAAGAACAAGAACAAGAACAAGAAGAACAAGAACAAGAAAAACAAGAACAAAAACAAGAACAAAAACAAGAACAAAACAAGAACAACGTAGTAGTAGTAGTAGTAGTAGTAGTAGTAGTAGTAGTAGTAGTAGTAGTAGTAGTAGTAGTAGAAAGGTAGTAGTAGTAGAAAAGGTAGTAATGATTGAAGTAGTAATAATGACTGTTGTAGTAATGTTCACAGTGCTAATGATGGTGGTGGTGGTGGTGGTGGTGGTGGTGGTGGTGGTGGTGGTGGTGGTGGTGGTGGTGGTGAAGGTGGTGGTGACAAGCATGTAGTGGACGGCTAACACATCAAGCCAATAAGACTTTAAGGGTTATTTCTCCTTTCATTACCGGTCTGTTAAGGTCACTATGCCTCACATCCGGACCCTGATCTCCTCCCTCCCTTCCCTCCCTTCCCTCCCCTTCTCCAATCACCCCAAGCACCGACCCCTTCACTCCAGACCGACACGTAATCAAATTTTGGCATATCCGGAATGTGGGAATGGGAATGGAGGCAAGGAATGGAGCAGAATGTTGTGTGAAAGGGATTCTGGATGTGGCAACGTGGGAATGTGGTCTGGCCTGGGAATGCTAGAACAGGTCTGCTAGTGCATGTTGGAATAATGGAATGGATCTTTAGCTTGTGGCTCACGTGCTGGTATCTACATCTCGTTCTGGAATATTGGAATGAGTTTGCGTTGCATTCCTGGAATCCTGGAATGGATGAGCATCTTCTACCTGGAATGCTTAGGTTAATTATACATTTAATGACATCCGTAATATAT
>NC_059287.1:3861052-3871052 GCF_017591435.1 Portunus trituberculatus
CAATTTACATTTTTTCTCCTTGATGCAGTTTGAGTCGATTCAAAAACAATTCCTCGGCAAAATCACGCTTTCCCTTCACACTTCCTCTCTTCTCACTCCAACACCTGCCAGTCTGTCCCCTCCTCCCTGCCTGGCTCTCCGTCACTCATTCTCTCACGCCATATCCCCAGCTGGACCTCATAAAGCAGATGGACACCGGGGACATGTCCAACTATCAGTCCAACGGGGAGTTTGACTTGGTGGCGTTCACTGCAGCCAAGAACATCACCTACTATTCGTGTTGCCCGGAGCCTTACCCTGACATCACCTTCACCATCAAGCTCAGGAGGCGCCCAATGTTCTACGTGTTCAACCTCATCCTGCCCTGCGTGCTTATCAATGGCATAGGTGAGTAAAGGCATGTCCTCTGCCCTCTCCTGCACGCACTGTTGCCAGACTAAATGTAGACTGGAAATTTTCATGTATGGATGGATGAATGAGTGGATGGATGAATGAGTGAGTGGATGGATATAGTGTCATTCTAACTTATCCCCTTCAATACCAGGACGCGTTTCACTATTCGTTCTGGTAACTATTTGGTGATTTTATACAGCTTCAGAAACTTATTGTGGGATTAGAATAGTAAAGAATCTGGCCCATTAATCTTTTGACCTCCATAGACCCTTCTTAATGAAAATAAAATCGTCTAATCATACCCAATAATCAAGGTAAAAATGTGTTCCAATATTGAAAAGGTTAAAAAGTCAAGACTGAGGCTATTAATCTTCTTACCTCTATACACTCTTACTAATGTCAATAAAATGGTCTAATAGTAGAGAAATAAAGGTAAAAGTGTCTCAGTATTGAAGGGGTCAATATTTCTACACTGTGTCCCGGATATAATGAAAGTGTTGCCGTGGTGGTGAAGGAAAGAGAATTTATGTTTTCTTCATGTTGTGTTCCCGTTTTTTGTTGTACTGTAGTGGCAGTGGACGAGTTATCTGCGTTTTCTTTATTGAGCGCATATATTTTATTCCTTTCTCTTTATTCTCGTTTATTATTTTTATTTATTTTGTTTCGAAGTTTGTCATTTATTCGTCTGTATCTAAGCATCTCTTCTGTACATTTTATTTTTACTTTATTTATTTAATTTTCAGCTCCTTTCTTAATTTCCCGCATTTTTTCCTTCATTGTTGTATTTTCTTTCATTTTAATCTATCTTTTATCTAACTTCATCTCAAAATATGTGTGTGTGTGTGTGTGTGTGTGTGTGTGTGTGTGTGTGTGTGTGTGTGTGTGTGTGTGTGTGTGTGTGCTCGCGCTACAGATAACACAGAGAGGTATTTCCAAAGTCTAATATTTACTTTGACTTGCTATAAATTGACCAGTGCTCCAATTATTCAAACAACGTGACAGACCGGCGGGTTTTCCACGGTGTTCTTTGCCTCGACCCGTCTCATCTACCTTGCTCTGGTCTCGCTGCTCTCATTTATATTATCATTTACATTTTCTTGCGTGTATCTCCTTTAACCGCATCTCTCCACCTGCTCCTCATTAACAGGTGAGGCCAGGTGTTCACGATTCTCATTAATTTCTCAGGTGTGGTGACCTACCTGAATATCACATTACATTTATCAAGGTTTTGCGAATATATTCATTTAATTATTATTTATCTTACTTCATATTGACTTTACTTGGTTAGAATGAGGGTATAATTCATTCTCTCTCTCTCTCTCTCTCTCTCTCTCTCTCTCTCTCTCTCTCTCTCTCTCTCTCTCTCTCTCTCTCTCATTTCGTCTCCCCTCCCCTTTTTTTTTTTGTTTCCTCTTATTTATTTGTCCTTTATTCTGTTTCCCTTTCTCGCACCCTTTGTTTTCTTTTCCTCTCTCTCTCTCTCTCTCTCTCTCTCTCTCTCTCTCTCTCTCTCTCTCTCTCTCTCTCTCTCTCTCTGGTTACTATGCATTATTCCTGACCATTCTCTTTTATCTTTCTCTTTTCCTGTGCTATTTCCCACTTTCCTACATAACTGTGCTCCCCTTATTCTCTTTCACCACCATCACCTCCTCCTCCTCCTCCTCCTCCTCCTCCTCCTCCTCCTCCTCCTCCTTTATCCCTCCCACATATCCTCCATTTATTTTGCTTATACTTCTTCCTCCTCTAGCTTTCTCCTCCTCCTCCTCTTCTCATGCTTCTTCTTCTTCCTCCTCCTCCTCTTCCTCCATCTCCTCTTTCATCTCCTAATTTATCTTCTTTTATCAGGCTCTTCTTCTTTTCTCTCCTTTTTCCTTTCCCTAACCTTATCCCCTAAAACCTTCCTGCGTTTAATATTTTCCTCTCTCTCTCTCTCTCTCTCTCTCTCTCTCTCTCTCTCTCTCTCTCTCTCTCTCTCTCTATCTCTTCCTTTTCCTATCTAGTAAATATTCTCTCGTCGACCTCTTTCTCATAATCCTTCTTGTTTTTTTAGTATTTTCTTCCATTCCTCTCTTTCTTATTTCCATTTTCTTTCTTCATGAACGTAATTTTCATGTTATCAGTTTATTTTTCTGTTTTTCTTTCTTATTCTTTTTGTTTTGGTAGTATTCTGTATTTCTCTAAGCTGACCTCACCACTCTCGACCTCAGATTCCTTTTAGAAGTACCATGACGCGTTTTCATATTCATTCTGGTTAATATTTGGTGACTTTATACAGCTTCAGAAACTTAGGTGGGGATTAAAATTGTAAAGATTCTGGCCATAAAACTAGTGACCTCTATAGACTCTTTCTAATGTAAATAAAATCGTTTAATCATGCCCAAAACCTGAAGGTAGAAATTGCGTTCCAGTAATGAAGATGTTAAAAGGGTCTGTCAGAGATCATCAACCATTTTATCCCTTGTTCATGTCCTCCTTAATCAAACAACAACCTCTCAAGCGTTTTTTATTTTTGTTTTCCTTAATTTAACTCCATTCACTATTTCATCACTAAAAGAAAAAGGACCAAATTAACTCTCCGTTCTCTTTGTCTCCTCTGTTTCTCAATCACCACACAAACAACTTTTACAACGCAGTGCAGGTTAACGAAGGACGTCCACGGCACCAAGAGAGTTAAAAGCCACAGGGAGATCACAGGGACAATGCAGAAAACAAATCGATGAGTGCTAGAATAATACTGACGTCTCTTCCTGTAGTGTTCCATTCTTAACCAAAACACATAAAAACAGAATACATAGACTACTTCGAGACTATCTGAGTAAGGCAATAAATAACTCGTGTATGTCAACCACTATACTACGTTCTTAGCTCCACACACATTTCCCGTACTAGGGCTAATATTCTTAAACGCTCTGCTCTCACATCATCATTGTTTTCCAAAGGCTCCAGCTGAAGATACTCGTGCTTTTAAGGGTATTTTTAAGCTTCTGGTGATAGAAAGGCAATATTTCTAGTTTTCCAAAGGCTCCAGCTGAAGATACTCGTGCTTTTAAGGGTATTTTTAAAGTTCTGGTGATAGATAGGCAATATTTCTAGTTTCCCAAAAGAAGAAACTGTCTAGAAAACTCGGTTAATTGTGTCTGAGGCCTTGGAAAATTATCGCGGTGACAGATCAAACCATTTCTGAATAAGGACTTAAAAATGACGAGCACTGATGAGGTTGAAGGGATGTAACAGTTGCGTGACAAAATACTCAGTGTTAGCAGTGAGGACAGGATAGTCAATTTAGATATAAAATGGACACATGAAGGAACTGGTTGACGAATAGAGAAGTGGATGATAGGAAAAGACCCTGTAATCAGGTTCTTAGTGTCGAGTGACTATAGGGAGCCTTAACCCCTTCAGTATCATGACGCGCTTTCATATTCATTCTGCTTACTATTTGGTGATTTTATACAGCATTAAAAACTCATGTGGGGAATTATAATAGTGAGGATTCTGACCATTAATTTTCTTTACGTCCATAGATCCTTCCTACTGTAAATAAAATGGTCTAATCGTACACAAATCTCAAGGTAAAAAAAAGTGTCCCAGTATTGAAGGGGTTAAAGAGGAATCGAAAACTGTGGATGGTAAAGTTTGCACGTCCCTTAAATCGTTCTAAAGCTTAAGAAAGACATGACACGATGATCGGAATAGGCTTTTATATAAGGTTGTTAGTGCCAAGTGACTAAGGAGTTTTAAAAGAGGATTGGAAAAACTGTGGTTGGCAAAATTTCTATAGCTTAAGAAAGACATGACTTGATGGTCGGAATAGACTTGTTATAAAAAAAAGGTTGTAAGTGCCGGGTGACTAAAGAGCCTTAATTAAAAGAGGATTGGAAATTTGTGGATGGGAAGGTTTGCACGTCTCTCAAATCGTTCTGTACCTTAGAAAAAAAAAACATACTCTCTTCTCTCTACACACTCCCTCCTCTCTTCACTCTCTGGGTAATGTAAACAAATATTTTACGGCGCAGTGACTATTTAATGGGAGCGTCACGTGCAGCAACTTCCTTTACGATTTAATGTTCGTGATTTTCCTGTTCTCCGCCAGATGTCCTCGTTATATATAGAGAGAGAGAAGGTGTTGGGTACGTGTAGAATGTTTCTCTCACTCAGTTAATTGTGCCAAGAAAACGAGTGAAGTAAAATGTTTAAGAGTTTCGTGATATTACACACACGTTATTTGACAAGAGACAAAACAATATTAGGTTTGTTTATTACTGAGCATAACGACGCTATTTAAAACTGTCGGCAGTCGTATATAATCACACCAATTTCTCACAATATGACAATGATTTAAAGTTTATACAAAACAAGACAAATCCTTAACTAATTAGGGACGCAGAAAGCTATTAAAACATAAGCAGGTATTTAGAAACGGTCTGCTCTCTCACTACGACTAGTTTCAAAGGGCACAGAGATGATTAGTCGGGTTTTCAAGGCTGTTTCTCTTATTAATGTTGTAGATATCTTGTTAATTTGTCAATAAAACTGTAAAAAGACCCTTAAGATCACGTATAACTTAAACCAGAGCCATCAGAAAGTAGTCAGTAGTGCGGGGCTTTAGTGTCTCAGAATAAAGAAAACTGAATAGATCAGAAGCACGATAATTGTCATTTTCTAGGGTTGTTATTCCTTGTAGCCCTATGATAACCCTTGTACCCGTATGTAATCCAATACAAACCCCTGTAATCTTAAGTAACCCTAGAAAATCCAAAGAACCTTATGAAACCCTATAAAACATGTGAATTTATTATACAACCCTAAGAAAACCCTTACTTTAATCCCACATAAACGCTATGTAAACCTATCTAATCCTATAAAATCTTACGTAACCCTACAAAAACTCATGAAACCCTATGTTAACTCATCCAATCCAATCAAAAACCCATGAAATCTAATCTAATCCCACACAGCCTTATGTAATCCTACTTGATCCCCTCCGGTGCAGCCCTGCTAGTGTTCTACGTGCCCAGCGAATCCGGAGAGAAGGTCACACTGGGTATCTCCGCGCTGCTCTCCATGACCGTGTTCCTCATGACCATCCGAGAGTCCCTGCCGCCCACTGAGAAGACCCCGCTCATCAGTAAGTGACCCCCCACCCCCTCCGTGACCTGGGAGATGCCGTGACCTGGGATAACCTACGTCACTTCATCCCAATATTCAAAAGATGTCACAGTGCTTTATATGACTTTAAACCCTTCAGAACCAGGACGTGTTTCCATATCAATTCTGCTAACTGTTTGGCAATTTTATACAGCTTCAGAAATATGTGGGTGATGAAAATAGTCAAGACTCTAGCTATTAATCTTCTGACCTCCGTAGACTCTTCCTAATGTCAATAAAATGGTCTAATCACACAAAAAATCAAGGTGAAAATGCGTCGCAGTATTGAAAGGGTTACGGTCCGTATTTAAAAACGTTTTACTCATTCACCACAATTATTTTGAAAGGCCACTGAGGAGTGTTTCTATAGTTAATAACGTAGAAATCTTGTCACTATGCCTGGAGAACTGTAAAACTTGGAAAAAAATATATATTAAGTTAATCTGAATAAAGGCTTTTCAAATAGTGTAGGTGAGGGATAGAGGTGTTTGAGAATACAAGCCTTACACAATTAACTTTAGGATATCCAAGTTCACTTCAGTATCTAACACATGCCACAGTCCATCCCAGTAGTTAACACGCATCATCCCAGAGCCTAGAACACATCCCAGTTCATCCCAGTACCTATTACATGCTACAGTCCATCCCAGTAGTTAACACGCATCATCCCAGAGCCTAGAACACATCCCAGTACCTATTACATGCCACAGTCCACACCAGTACTTAAAGCATCCCAGTTCTTTCCAGTACCTATTGCATGCGTAGTCTATCCCAGTACTTAAAAGATCCCAGTTCATCCCAGTACATAATAAATCCCCAGTTCATCCCAGTACATAATACATCCCGGAGCATCCCAGTACTTATTACATGCCACGGTCTATCCAGTACCTAATACATCCCAGTTCATCCCAGTACATAACACATTCCAGAGCATTACAGTATCTAACACATTCCAATTCATCCCAGTATCTAAAACATTCCAGTTCATCCCAGTATCTAACACATTCCAATTCATTCCAGTACCTAATCCATGTCACAGAACATCACTTGTACCTATGATATACCTCAGTGCATTCCAGTATCTAACACATCTCATTATGGTACCTATTTTTTTCAGTTCTTCGATGATAAATAACGGTGATTACTTCTTTTTTGCATCATCTCCCTTTCTCTTTTTTTTTTTTTTTAAGCTGCAGTGGTCGCCCAAACGTTTGAATATAGGATAAAAAGTCCGTCAAGATTGTTGCTTCAGTAAAATGTACACTGTTGCCTTTCAGAATTAGTCTATACTTGGATGACAAACGTTCTAACCATTCTAATAATAATAACCTTTTTATAACAATTCCATATGATTTTTTTTTTCTATTTTAATTCAATTTTATTCATTTATTTATTCTTTTTTTCTTTTCTTTTTTTTTTTTTTTTTTTGCGCAAGTCTCTTAACCTTTTCAGTACCGTGACACGTTTTCATATTCATTCTGGTTACTATTCGGTGTTTTTATACAACTTTAAAAACTTATGTGGGGTTTTAAAAAATTAAGACTCTGGCCATTAATCTTCTGATCTCCATAGACTCTTCCAAATGTAAATAAAAAATAGTCTAATCACACCCAAAACTCGTGGTAAAAATGCGTCCGAGTATTGAAGTAGTTTGGTGGCTTTAGAAAAGATTAACTTCTCTTTTCGTTCTAGATGTTCAGAGGATGACATTTTTTTCCATAATTTCCTTGAACATTTATTTATTTATTATTTTTTTTTTGCAAGCCTAAAATAATTCAACATCAACTTGTTCTCCCTTTTTTTACTTTGTCCAATGCTAACCAATTTTCCCTTACAATTTTTTTACTTATTTTTTCCACAAGCCTCTAAAATTATTCCGCAGCTTAGAAAGGACAATAACCAATTATCTCTATTTTTTCTGTGTGGTGCAAACAAACATTTTACGTGCAATGAATACTTAGAGGAAAAAACACGACCACAGCAGTCAGTGATAGTGATGGTGATGATTTCAAGTAACAATGATTTCAAAAGTATGGGCGGCAAGATCCAGGTTATATGAAGTTAGCAAGCAAAGTTAGTTCCCTTTTCTATACCAATGTCATATTCGTCCCTTCACCGTCTCCAGCTGCTATTTCTTCACTCCTTCACCGCCTCCATCTGCGTCTCCTTCTCCCTTCACCGTGTATTCACCATTCCTTCACGCCATTTCACCTATTCACTGCCTCTATCTACTTCTTCACTCCTTCACCCTCTTTACCACTTCTATTTACCCTCCTCCTTCGCCCCTTCAAGTCTACTCTTCCTTCTCTTCGTCACCTGTATGCACCTCCTTCACCTCTTCTTCATCCTTTCACCACCCACACAAGCTCCTTCTCCACCCCTTCACCATCAAGTCTGTATCTCCATTGCCCCTTCATCACTAAGTTTGTCATTCATTCACCTTCTTCACCACTCTGTCAGCATTTACTTATCTTCTTCTGCCCCCTCTTCATCACCTCCTATCTGTCACTCATTCACCTCCTTCGCTACTTCGTCTGCATCTACTTTTCCTCTGCCACCTCTTCATCGCCTCTAGTCTGTCACTCATTGACCTCCACCACTCCGTCTGCATCTACTTCTCTTCTTCTGCCACCTCTTCATCACTTCCAATCTGTCACTCATTCACCTCCTTCACCACTTCGTCTGCATCTACTTCTTTTCTTCTGCCACTTCTTCATCGCCTCCGTCTGTGTCTCCGTCAGGTCTGTACTACGGCGTCACCATCTGTCTAGTGAGTCTGGCGTCCGGGATGTCGGTGTTGACCCTCAATATCCACCACCGCGGCGTGAGAGGGACGGAGGTGCCCAGGTTTATCAAGAAAATGATCCTAGGAGGCCTGGCTCGCTTCCTCTTCCTCCACTTCCACCCGCCCGAAGCTGCCCCGCCTCCGTCCCAAGAGGAGAAGGAGAAAAGTATCCACCTGAATGTGAGTTGTTCTTTTTATCCACTTGTCATATCCACACCTCAGCTGTCTGTAATCCACTCATTTATTATTCAATTTGTTTTAGCCTAGTCTATATCATCTATTATATAACTTTCCCTCTCTCTCTCTCTCTCTCTCTCTCTCTCTCTCTCTCTCTCTCTCTCTCTCTCTCGCAAACATCCACACTGATCGTCAAATCTCACTATTTCAACGAAAACACCCACTTTCAAACTCAAATTCACACGCAAACCCACATTTTCCGCACGGTTCCTTTTTTCTTACCATCATTCCACGCCTCAACATCTCACACACACACACACACACACACACACACACACACACACACACACACACACACACACACACACACACAAACACACACCAAGAACACCAACCCATCAAACTGCAAGACTCCAGATTCAATGCCACAAGGCACTCAATCACTTTCCAGCACCCATAAACCCGGAGAACTTCTAGACACACTCTATCACCCAAATGCACTACCATAAGGAACTCAAGTCACATTGCAGCATCTATAATCCCCAAAGAACTGTCACGCATACTCACCGCAACACACAAACTTGCTTCTATAAGGCAGTCAATCACCCTCCAGTAGTTTTAACCCCTACGAACTTCCTCGCACGCTTATTGTATTACTTAAGCTTGTTACCATAAGGCAGTGGTTCCCAAACTTTTCTTGAGAGAGTACCACTTGGAAGTCCCGTACAGTTCCCGCGTACAACCTGGATCCAGAAAACTCAATCCCACCAAATATCAATTTATTCACAAGTAGAACATGAACTAGCAACAATGAACACACCTCAATTTAATGCGAGGGATGCATCTGTTTCTTCTCCACCAGCTGATCGATGTCAGATTATCTTATGTAAGGCAATCATCATTTTCACTGAGCAATGAATTAATTTAATTTAACTAAATATAGCATATGATCCTAAAAATGCTCATGTACCACCTGGAGGTCCTTCGTTAGGAACCACTGCCAAAAGAGAATCAAACACCTTCTAGCGGTAATAATTCATGAGAGCATCCATTTATGCTTAATTAATCACCAAAATCCACTACCAAAGACCACTCGATCACCATTCAGCTTATACGCATAGTAACATTTTTTAAACGCTGCTTTCGAAAGGCTCTAGTTGACGTTACATTTGTTCCTGCGGGTGTTCTTTTTTTATGATTATTGTGACATTAAAAAGGTTACCACAATAATAACAGAAAAATGTCCTTGAGAATCCGGCCAATCATCTTTGTAGACTTTCAAAATAATGGTGGTAAATACGGCCCATAATATAAAGGAATACAAAGAAAGAACAAACAGCGACAGATTCCGATGTCCTTACTAGACTGTTTAGGTAACTATTCTACACTAACTATAAGTAGGAGAGAGAGAGAGAGAGAGAGAGAGAGAGAGAGAGAGAGAGAGAGAGAGAGAGAGAGAGAGAGAGAGAGAGAGAGAGAGAGAGAGAGAGAGAGAGA
>NC_059287.1:3876052-3891052 GCF_017591435.1 Portunus trituberculatus
TATGAAAGGGAGGGAAATTTTCAAAGTCGAATGAATAAATGGAGAATG
Source organism: Portunus trituberculatus (assembly GCF_017591435.1). Lineage (NCBI taxonomy): Eukaryota > Metazoa > Arthropoda > Malacostraca > Decapoda > Portunidae > Portunus > Portunus trituberculatus. The sequence continues at coordinate 3,876,101 of NC_059287.1, forward strand.
ATGTCAGAATGGGAAGATTAGTTTGTCAATTGGTGATGTGAGATGAGAATAAAAAATAAAAAGTAAAAAGAAGTGTGAAATAAAAAGGAGACATTTCAAAGTAGTGAGTAAATATAAACGAATGCAGAATGAAGTGCATAAATAATTTATTTTTCTCTTAGTAATGTAAAATGAGAATAAAGAAAAAAAAACTTGATCAATAAGAACTATATAATAAAAGAGATATTTGAAAGTAATGAGTGAATACAAATTAATGCAGAATGAAGAAGTAGAAGATTTGTCTAATATTTTTCTCCTAGTAATATGAAATGAGAATAAAAGAAAAGAAAAATTAGTCAGTTGGGCCGCCGTGGTACAGTGGAACCATGCGTGCTTTGGGGTCCGAGGGGTCTCCAAGCGCACGGGTTCGAATCCTGTCCACGGTCCGAGTATAGGTTGGGCTTCCTCACTCGGGGCAATGGTTTGCTAGCGGCTGGGCTTTGAGATAGGAGGTACCCTAAAAAGTATCCCCTTTAGCCCTGAAATTTGGTGTAAATAAAAAAATGAAAAAAAATGAGAAGTAAATAATAAGAGATATTTCAAAGCAGTGAGTAAATATAAATAAATGTTGAATGATGAAAAGCAAGAATTAATATTTTCCTCTTAGTAATGTAAAATGAAAATAAAGGGAAAAAAGTTAAATAAGAAGTGTGTAATCAAAGGGAGATATTTCAAAGTAGTGATTAATAAATACGAATACAGTGGAACCATACGTGCTTTGGGGTCCGAGGAGTCTCCAAGCGCACGGGTTCGAATCCTGTCCACGGTCTGAGTGTAGGTTGGGCTTCCTCACTCGGGGCAACGGTTTCTTAGCGGGTGGGCTTTGAGATAGAAGGTACCCTAAAAAAGTATCTCCTTTAGTCCATAAATTCCCGTGAAAAGCCCACATGGTGTAATTAGAAAAAAAAAGAGGTGCAAGATTTACTTAGTATCCTTTTCTCATGATAATACGAAATGAGAAGAAAGGAAAAGAAAAAACTATATGCAAGTTGGTAGATGAGAGGTGTGCAATAAAATGGAGAAATTTAAAATGAATAAATAAACCAAACAAATAAATAGAAATAAGGGCAAAATAGTGTTGGAAATGCAAGGTTTAATGAGAAATACTTTGACAAAAAACTAGACATGGCAAAAAGGAGAAGAGTAATGGCTGAGTATGTAGACTGAAAAGGAAAAAAATATGAAACTAATGAATAAACAAAGAGGAAAAAAAATGTAAGTGCAACGTTTAATTGACTTTTCTATCCACTTTAAATGCAAAATATCTTAGGAAGAGTGAAAGAGGAAAACATGAGAGGGAGTAATTAAGAAGTAATATATGATAGAAAAAGACTGATAGAAATAATAAATAAATAGATACAGAATAATGTGGCAGGAAAGTTTTTTTTCGCCTTTCGTTTTCTTGTTCATGTCATTGCGACGTAAATAGGAAAACATAAAATAATAGATGATAAAGGAGTATTTGATAAGAGACACATTAATAAATGAAGTATATATAAAGTACAATATCAAACATGCAATGATCTAATTTACTCTTTTTTTTCTAATTTGAATGCAAAATACTTAGAAATTTAGAGAAAAACGTGAAGATAAAGAATAAGATGTGCATTATAAAAAGAAAACGCATCATAATACTGAAGAAATAAAGAATGATACGAGAAATGAGCAAGTTTAACAGTATATTTTCTTGTTAACTCGTCATATTAAAAAAAGATGAGAATAAGGGAAATATAATGAATGAGAAGCGTATGATAAAAAAAAAAAAAGCAAACGTAACAAAACAGAAATAGATGAAAAAAAATCAGAAAAACATATGTTTCATCAAGCATTTTTCTCCTGTTCATGCAAATATCAAGAGGAAAAAAAGAAGAAAGAGAAAAATAAGTGAAAAGATACAATAAAAAGGGAGACAGACCACAGGTACATCAAAGTAGTGGATAAACAAAGAATAATGTCAGAAAAAGCGTGTATCCAAATCAGTTTATCCTGTTAATGCGAAAATCAGGAGAATAAAAGTGAAAAAGGACAAAAGTTGGAAATAAAACAGTGATAAAGAAAGAATAATGCCAGAAAAACGTGAATCCAGATCAGTTTATGTCGTGTTAATGTCAAAATCATGAAAAAAGTGAAAAAGGACAAAAGTTGGAAATATAATGCATAATAAAAAAAGGAAACAGATCACAGGTATATCAATGTAGAGAATAAACAAAAACTAATATCGGGACAGTGTGTATTCAAATCAGTTTATCTTGTTAATACGAAAATCGGGCGGATAAACTGAAAAAAAGACAAAAAGTTGGCAATAAAATGTGATAAAAAAAAAAAGGAAATAGCTCACAGTTATATCAAAGTAGAGGATAAATCAACAAAAAATAATATCAGAACAGCGTGTATGCAAGTCAGTTTATCTCCTGTTAAAGTAAAAGTCAAGAGGAAAAAATGAAAAAGACGAAAGTTGGTAATAATAAAAAAAAAAAAAAAGACGGATCACAGGTATAAGAAAATAGAGGATAAATAAACAAAGAATAATATCAGAACAGCGTGTATCAGAATCAGTTTATCTCCTGTTAATGCAAAAAAAATCAAGAGGAAAAATGCGAAAAGGACGAAAGTTGGTAATAAAAGATATAATAAATAAGAAAGGGAGACAGATCACGGGTATATCAAACTTAGAAGATAAGGAAAGAGAGAATAGTGTCAGAAAAGTGAGTATCCAAATCAGTTTATCTCCTGTTAATGCGAAAATCTAGAGGAAAAAAAGGCGAAAATGACGAAAGTTGTAAATAAACATATAATAAAAAAAGGAAGACAGATCACAAGTGTATCAAAGTAATGGAAGGATAAAGAAAAAAATAACACCAGAAAACCGTATATTCATATATGTTTATCTCCTGTTAATGCGAAAACCTAGAGAAAAATACAAAAAGGACGAAAGTTGGAATAAAAATTAAATAAAAATAAAGACAGGTCATAAGCTTATCAAAGTATAGGATTAATAAAGAAAGAAAAAAGCCAAATAAGTGTGTATCTAAATCAGTTCACCTGTAAATACAAAAAAAATCTACAGGAAAAAAGTGAAAAGGAAGAAAGTTGAAAAGAAACATATAAAAAAAAAAGGGAGACAGATCAAAGATATATCAAAGTAGAAGGACAAATCAAATAAAGAATAATACCAGAAAATCGTATACTCAAATCAGTTTACCTCCTGTTAATGTGAAAATTTAGAGGAGAAAAGTGGAAAAGGACGAAAAGTTGGAAATAAATATGAAATAAAAAGGGAAACAGATCACAGTAGTAAATAAATATAGAATAATACCAAAAGTGCAGGGCAAGGATTACTTTACCTTTTCCTCTTGTTACTGCGAAATATTGAGCAAAAATAAGAGCAGAATAATGTCAGAGGTGGAGGGAGAATTAATTTCGTTAGTGTTATTTCCATGAATGTAAAGAAGGCAAGAGAGAAAAGGTGAACAAAGAGAATATATTGGAAAGGTCAGAAGTCTATGTAACAAAAGATTTGCCAGTGAGTTAGGCAGACACTGAATGAACAAATGAGTTATGCCAAGACCGTTTCCATGAATGCCGGGTTGAATGAGAAAAAGAGATATAAAAATAAAGATACAGGAATAAAAAGTAGAGTTAGAACAAATAAGTAAAGAAAACGTAATAGAATAAGTAGATAAGCATGGAGATTAGGAAATAAGAAAGAAAAGATGCAGGAAATGAAAAATTAAAGAGAAAATTAGCAGGAAATGAGAGAAAAAACGGAAAATGAAAGAATAAAGAGGCAAGAGATAAGACAATAAAGAAAAACGAAATAAAAAGAATAAACTGGCACAAAAAAAAGAATAAAGAAACAAAATAAAAAAAAAGCGTTGAGATAAAAAAAAAATAAAAGTAAAAAGGAACGAAATAAAAAAAAAATGCATGAAATAAAACAATGAAAAACTTGATCTAAAATAAAATACAAAAGCAATGAAATTAAAAGACAAAAATAAGTGAATAAAAATAAACACAAAACACACAAAATAAAAGCAGTAAACATGGGAAATAGAAGTAAACAAGAGCGACATGAAAAACAGCACAGATAGGAGAGAGAAAAAAAATAGAACACCAGAGACAGCATCAAAACTAGCGAATAACAAATACATCAAGCCAGACAGACACACACACAGGGGAAATTAATGCACCACCGTTTCCATGAATGCTCAAATAAAAACAAAAAAAAAAAGATTGAAAAATATATGAAAATGCGAAACAGAAAATGACAAAGGTACAGAGCAAAAGGCATGCCAGAGATTCACATATTAGTGCTGTTGAATAAAGCAAACACATTAAAACTACAAAGACCAACAACAACAAAAATTATGTAGTAGTGGTGTTTGCATGAATGTTTAAAATGAGTTCAGTACAGATTTTTTTTCATGTAGGAAGGGAAACTGACCAAGGGCAACAATAAAATAAAAACAAGTTCCATTTAATTACCAGGCCCTCTTACAGGTCGCAAGAGTTAACCAGTACTCTCAACCATTCATACCTTTCACTGATAAACTCTGGAACTCCCTGCCTGCATCTGTATTTCCGACTTCCTACGACTTGTCTTCTTTCAAGAGGGAGGTATCGAGGCATTTCCTCCCTAATTTTGGCTGACGTATTTCCCTTTGTAAAGAGCCATCACTTTTTTTTTCTTTTTTCTTTTTTTTGCCCTTGGCTGGTTCTCTTCCCGTCATAAAAAAAAAAAAAAATGTCAAAAGAGTCAGCCGAAAAAAAGGAACAAATGTCTTGATATAGAATGAAATGTTGCAAAATGAGAATACTTTTACGAAATAACACTGAGTAACATTGAATACAGCAAATATTTACAATAAAGCCACATAGAATAAAGAAATATATTAATTGATGAACTAATGACCTTTGCACGAACACTAAGAAAAACCAAAATGAATTAAAGATAACAATAAAAATACCGCAAGAAAGAAAGTTTGAAAGAAAAAATATAGAATGAAGCAAATAGACTAAAACCAGACACACCAAAGAAAAAAATATTGCAGTCTTCGGACGGACACTGAAACCTAAAAGAACATTACAATAGAAGAGAAAAAATGTGAGGAAACGAAAGAAAACACATATATATATAATGAATAGATTATACTTAAAGGCAGACAAACTAACGAGGGAAAAAATAACGCAGTATTTAGACACTGAAATTGATATCTAAAAGAAAAAAACAGTAGAGAAGAGAATGAAAAGTAGGGAATGGAGATAAAACAAAACAAAAATGAACTTAAACCAAACAGGCTAATAAAGGAAAAATAATGTATTAGTAGTGTTTATAGGAATGCTAAAATGAAAAAAAAATAAATAAATACAATTCAGAACAGAAAAGAATAAAAACATTGAAACGAGAGAAAACTTAAAACATAACAACGGAAAAGAAAAATGTAGCAGTGTGTTAGCATGGACACGAACGCGGAAATACAGACAACTGAAATTTCAAAAAGGAAGAGAATAAAAAGTAAGGAAAAAAGGGGGAAAATTTTTGAAACCAGCAAAGGAAAAAAATTAATGAGGTGGTGGTGTTTGCACGAATGCTAAACCAAAAATCATGTAAATTCAAAGTAGTATAGATTAAAAAGTATACATAAAGGAGACCATACATTTAATTAACCAAATACACCAAAGCTCGAGAAACCTAGAAAAAGTAACATGCTTGAACATCACTGACAATTAAATGAGAAAATGTTAACATACAACTGAGAAGAGAATATAAAGTAAGGAAAAGAGAGAAAACTAAATATTAAGGTAAATAAATAAAAATAATAATAAATAAAGTATAATGCAGTAATGGTGTTTACGTATTGCTTGAACAACACTGACATTTAAATTAGAAAATGTTAACATACAACTGAGAAGAGAATAAAGTAAGGAAACGAGAGAAAAACTAAAGATTAAGGTAAATAAACAAATTCAAACAAAAAACAACAAATAAAGAATAATGCAGTAACGGTGCTTACGTATTGCTTGAATATCACGGAAATTTAGATTAGGGCAAATATTAACATACAGCAAAAAGAGAATATAAAGTAGGAATACGAGAGAAATCTAAAGATCAAGACAAATAAACAAAGCCAGACAGCAACAAGTAAAAGAATGTGTAGTGATGGTGTTTATATATTGCTTGAGCGATCACTGTAATTTAGTTTAGGGCAAATATTAACATATAATAGAAGAGAACATGAAATACGGAAACGAGAGAAAAACAAATAAAGATCAAGACAAATAAACAAAGCCAGACAGCAACAAGTAAAAGAATGTGTAGTAATAGTGTTTATATATTGCCTGAACGATCACTGTAATTTAGATTAGAAAAAATGTTAACATACAGAAAATAAAAGAATATAAAGTAGGGAAAGGAGAGAAATAACTAAAGATTAAGCCAAATAAACGAAGCCAGACAGAACAGCAAGTAAAAGACAGTGTAGTAATGGTGTCTATGTATTGCTTGAACGATCACTGGAATCTAGAATAGAAAAAAATGTTAACATGCAGAAAATCAGACAATATAAAGTAAGGAACGGATAGAATGACTAGAAACTAAACCAAATAAGCAAAGCCAGGCAGAGCAGCAAATAAAAAACAGTGCAGTAATGGTGTTTGCACATTGCTTGAACGATCACTGGAGTTTAATTAGAAAAAAATGTTAACATACAGCAGAGAAGAGAATATAGAATAGGGAAAAGAGAGAATAACTAGAAATTATACCAAATAAGCAAAGCCAGGCAGAGCAGCAAGTAGAAAATAATGTAGTAATGGTGTTTGAAAGAACGCTGCCATAAAAATGAAAATAAATAATGTAGGACAGAAAAGAATGAAAAGTAGCGAAACAAAAGAAAGCTAAAAAAAAAATTGAATAAACCAAATGGGGAAATATTTGTATGGTTCTAGTATTTGCACGAACACGACCGCGGGAACAAAATAAAAGTGAAAACTCAACTGAAAAGAATAAAAAAAGAAGCAAAACGAAAAAAAAAATCACAAAAATACTGAATGAACGTAAAAATACCAAATAAGCTTAAAAATATTGCCGAATATACTAAAAAAAAAATGATGCTGAATAAACCGAAAAAGCTAAAAATGCCGAATAAACTAAAAAATAATGCTGAATAAACTTAAAACACCGAAAATTTAAAATGCCGAACACACTGAAAAATACCGAACATACTGAAAAATACCAAACACATTGAAAAATACCGAACACACTGAAAAATATAGAACACTTAAAAAATATAGAACAAACTTAAAAATACCGAACAAACTTAAAAATACCGAACAAACTTACCAAACATACTTAAAAACACAAAACAAACTTAAAAATACCGAACAAACTTACCGAACATACTTAAAAATACAGAACTAACTTAAAAATACCGAACACACTTACTGAAAAACCTTAAAAATACAGAACAAACTTAAAAATACCGAACACACTTACTGAAAAACCTTAAAAATACAGAACAAACTTTAAAAATACCGAACAAACTTACCAAACACACTTAAAAATACAAAACAAACTTAAAAATACCGAACACACTTACCGAAAAACCTTAAAAATACAGAATTAACTTAAAAAATACCGAACAAACTTACCGAACATACTTAAAAATACAAAACAAACTTAAAAATACCGCACACACTTACCGAAAACCTTAAAAATACAGAACTAACTTAAATATACCGCACACACTTACCGAAAAACCTTAACAATACAGAACTAACTTAAATATACCCAACAAAATTACCAAACTTAGAAATACCTAGTGAGCAAAAAATACTACAGACAAGCAGACCAAGGGGAACAAAATAGTGTACTATCACGTATATACCATGACGCGCTTTCCTATTTATTCAGCTTACTATTTGGTGATTTTTATACAACTTCAGAAATTTATGTCGGAATTAAAATAGTGAAGGCTCTGACCATTAATCTCCTGACCTCCATAGACCCTTCCTAATCTAAATAAAATCGTCCAATCATACCCAAAACTCATGGTAAAAAATGCGTTCCATTACTGAAAGGGTTTAAACAAATAAAAATACAGTAAAAGAAATTAAAAAGCGGCAAAACGAGAAAATATTTTAAAATTACATTAAAGAAATCCACTCCATTAGAAACAAACATGAGTGAAAAAAGGGACAGAAAAAAAAAAGAGAAGAACATTGAATAAATACCTACATTAAAGTTACAGAGAACAAGGAAGGGGGAGAGAATTATCATAGTGTGTGTGTGAGAACGAAAAAAATAAAAATAAATAAATAAATAAATAAAATAAAAAGTAGCAAATATCTAAACCACAAAAAATATCTGATGGTTTATTTAGAGAAAAAAAATTGAAATAGAAAGATAAGAGAAAGAAAGAGGGTGATGAAGGAAAAACAACGTGATGGGATAGATAGGATAGGGAAAGTATGATACATTTTGAAGGAAGATACATGGAATGGTGAAAATAAACAAAATGAAAGCAGAAAGAGGGAAGGAAAGGAGAGGAGGGGAGAGGAGGGGAGAGGAAAGTAACATATACATGGCTAGGGGAGAGGGAAGGGAACGAGAGAGAGAGAGAGAGAGAGAGAGAGAGAGAGAGAGAGAGAGAGAGAGAGAGAGAGAGAGAGAGAGAGTGTGTGTGTGTGTGTGTGTGTGTGTGTGTGTGTGTGTGTGTGTGTGTGTGTGTGTGTGTGTGTGTGTGTGTGTGTGTGTGTGTGTGTGTGTGTGTGTGTGTGTGTGTGTTGTGTGTGTGTGTGTGTGTGTGTGTGTGTGAAATTATTTATGGTTTTTATTTATGGTTCTCTCTCTCTCTCTCTCTCTCTCTCTCTCTCTCTCTCTCTCTCTCTCTCTCTCTCTCTCTCTCTTTGCACCACCAATGTTATTTAACCCTTCATCATTTTTCCCTTCCATATAATCTTTCCCTTTTACTATTTCCTCCCCTTTTTTCTCCCCTCACTCCTCTCCCTCGACGTGGTTCTTGTCTCCCTCTTCCTCTCTCTCTCTCTCCCTCTCCCTCTACTTTGAAAGATAGCAGTAATGATAAGCCTGGTTCTCAAGACTGTTTCTCCTGTTAATAGTGTAGAAATCGTGTTAATCTGTCAATAGAACAAAAACATCATTAAAATTCAGTGTATTTTTATCTACAGCCTTTGAAAGTAGTATGTGTAGGTGCGATGGAGTCTCAAAATGTAGTTCTGTCTCACACCATCTCTCTCTCTCCTTTATTAGCTTCCAGTGTTCTCTTTCTCTCTCTCTCTCTCTCTCTCTCTCTCTCTCTCTCTCTATTAACCTTACTTCCTTCCCTGTCATTCCTTCCTTATTTTTCTTCCTGTCTCTCCTTTTCTTTTCCTTTCTCCCTCTCTGTCTCCTAACACTATCATTCCTCCACATCCTTGCTTTTCTCCCTATGTCTCTCTCCTATCCTCTTCTTTTCTTCCTTCCTTCTTGCTGTCAAACACTATCATCACTTCAGATCTTCGCCCGTTCTCTCCCTACGTGTATCTATTATCTTAAACTGTCTTCATTCCATTTCCTTGTTATTTCTCATCTATCTAATACTTTCTCTATTCCTCTTCATCTTCCTTTCTCTGCTTCCCTGTTGTTTTTTCTCCTTATCTCTATCTCCTTTCTCTATTTCTCCCTTTCTCTTTCTATCTCTCAGTCTGTTTCCCTGTCGACTCTCTCCCTATCTCTATCATTTTCTTTATCTTTTTCTATCTCTCTTTGTCTGTCTCCCTGTCGTCTCTCTTTTCCTCTTGCTCGGTCTGTCTCTGTCTCTGTCTCTCTCCCTATCTCCATCGTGTTCTCTATCTTTTCATCTTCCCTGTCGTTTATCTCCCTATTTGTATCGCTTTTTCTTTCTCTCTCTGTCTGTCTCCCTGTTGATTCTTTCCTTATCTCTATTATCTGTATCTTTTCCTCTTCCTTTCTCTGTTTCCCTGTCGTTGGTGTCCCCATTATTATCGTTTTTTTTTCTCTTTATCTCTATTTTTTTTCTCTCTTTTCCTCTTCCTCTGTCTCCCTGTCGTTTATCTCTCTACCTATAACGCTTTCTCTATTTCTCCCTTCCTCCTCCTCTACATATGTCTCCCTGTCTCTCTTCTCGTTATAGTGTTATCACCGTGTCGTTAATGTTCTCTCTCTCTCTCTCTCTCTCTCTCTCTCTCTCTCTCTCTCTCTCTCTCTCTCTCTCTCTCTCTCTACTGTGTCAATGTTTTTCAACCTCCCTTTCCTTCTCTCTCTCTCTCTCTCTCTCTCTCTCTCTCTCTCTCTCTCTCTCTCTCTCTCTCTCTCTATATATATATATATATATATATATATATATATATATATATATATATATATATATATATATATATATATATATATTCACAGTCCCCCGCGTCTTCCCTTCCCTCAGGATCTTCGCCCGGAGCTCGGCGTGCGGCTGGACTCCCTTAGCGCCGAGAAATTCCACGTGACCGAAGTGGACAACGTGGACCTGTTCAACGTGTCGCCTAGATTCAACCCACGCCGCCACGCCCCCCACGGCTACGAGTGCACCGCCCCCACGCCCACGCCCACGGCTGCTCAGAATTCAGGTGTGGTAGTGTTTGGGTGTTTTGGTTTCTGTTTCTCTCTCTCTCTCTCTCTCTCTCTCTCTCTCTCTCTCTCTCTCTCTCTCTTCCTTCCTTCCTTCCTTCCTTCCTTCCTTCCTTCCTTCCTTCCTTCCTTCCTTCCTTCTTCCTTCCTTCCTTTCTTCCTTCCTTCTTTTCTTCCTTCCTTCCTTCCTTCCTTCTTTTCTTCCTTCCCTCCCTTCTTATATTTCTCTCCCTTCATTTAGTTGTATTAGATTATCATCTTTCACGAGTCTAAATCACATCTTGCACTGTTTTTTTTTTTTTTCCATCATATTATTCTTCTATTCTTCCATTGTTCCATCCATCACTAAGTCTTCCAGTCTTTAGTTTCCATTTTCTTCATGGTTTCTCCTCTACTTATCTTGTCCACACCTCCCATTATTTCACTTCCCCCTCCTTCTCCTACTCTAAAACCAGTGTCTATACCTTTCATTTTCTTCCAATCTTCCTTTCTATTTCCTTCGCTTATCTTGTTCACTTCTTCCACCTATTTTCCTTCCGTTCTTCTTTTTATTTATTTTTTCTCTTACCTTGTTCATCTCTCCCATCTATCTCACGTCTTAATATCTTTCACCTCCGTTTACCATTCCAGTTCCATCTACTGTTATTTTATCTAGCCTGTAGTCTGCCACTCTTTTATGTATATTTCCTCCAATAGTCTAGTCCACAGCTGACCTTACATATTCTATCCTTTTAATCCCTTCAGTACCATGACGCGTTTCCTTATTCATTCTGCTTACTATCTGGTGATTTTATACAGCTTCAGAAACTCATGTGGGGGATTAAAACGGTGAAGATTCTGGCCATTAATCTTCCAGACTCATTCTAATGTCAATAAAGTGGTCTAATCGTTCACAAATCTAAAGGTGAAAATGTGTCCCAGTATTGAAAGGATTAATTCCAGCTTTTACTCCCCTTTCAACAGATCTACTCCATCTCTTACTACTTCAACCTTCCTTCCACTCCTTCCCTCCCTCGTTGTTTTCTCGTTGGGCAAACTGATAATCGCTTTGACTGTTCTTCTGTTCTTCTGTTCACGCCACATGTGCTGTCTTCTGATGCTGCTTACTCGTCCATCACTTACCACATGCACCGTTAAATATTGCATTACATTTCCAAAGCGTTATTTATATTGATATAGCTCACAAAGACGGTGGTGTAGCTACTCTCTCTCTCTCTCTCTCTCTCTCTCTCTCTCTCTCTCTCTCTCTCTCTCTCTCTCTCTCTCTCTCAATATTTCATTCGTATGATTAAAATTTTCCCAATAAATAACTGCTTTCATTATTAGTTTATGTTGTGTTAGATTAAATTGCATCGTTAACAAGATCCATCATTAAAATAACGTCATAAAAATCTACCTATAAGTATTCACTCTATTATTACTGAAATTCCTATTAAACTATCCTCACAAACAACTAAACTATCTGAAAAATTGTAGTAAATTATTCTTGCAAACTATTTTCTTCTGAGATATATGCATACAGGTCTCTTTAACCCCTTCAGTACCAGGACACGTTTTCATATTTATTCTGCTTACTATTTGGTGGTTTTATACAGCTTCAGAAACTTAAAGAGGAATACAATAGTGAAGACTGGCCATTAATCTTCGCTGACCTCCATAGACCCTTTCTACTGTAAATAAAATTGTCTAATCACATCCAAACTCATGGTAAAAATGCGTCCTTGTAATGAAAGGGTTAGTCATTGCTATCGGAGATTTTCTTTCATTGCTCCTGTATTGCTGTCAAGTTACCAGTAAACATTGAACTATGCTTGCAAAATATCATCGGAGAAAACATCCACATACATACCGAGCCAGTGTCAACAGTTTTTCTCTTCTCGTGAATTATCAAATAGCTTAAACTACTAAATTATCTTTTGTAAACTCTCTGATTCCAAATACCCCCTAACATTTAGAGTACTAGTCAATTATTCATATCATCTTTCACAATCAATCACCTAAACAGAAAAACACTCAAAGTACTAAAGAATCTTATAAACAACTCATTCACTCTCAAAGACATCTTAATTCCATGTCATCCACTTTTCTTCTACCTATCGACCATGATTTGTCCTCCGATACCATTCACATACACAACCAAATAATTCAAACTACCAAACAAACCATTAAAACTAAAGAACCACAGAGATACATCAATTCCACATCAACTAATCATTCTTAATCTTCAAATTTGTTACTTATCTTCCAAAACTAATCGCTTGAACACCCAATCAATTCAAATCACCAAACAAACCTAAAGCAGTTCAATACTGAGACGCATTTTTACGTTGATTTTTTGGGTGTGATTAGACGATTTTATTTACATTAAGAAGGTTCTGTGGAGGTCAGAAGATTAATGGCCAGTCTTTACTATTCAAATCCTCACATAAGTTTTTGAAGCTGTATAAAATCGCTAAATAGTAACTAGAATTATGAAAAATAAAAAAAAAACATGCATTCAAGACTAAGTATCCTTATAGACACCTAAACCCCTTCATCAGTGATTTTATACAGCTTCAGAAACTCATGTGGGGGATTAAAATAGTAAAGATTGTTGCCATTAATCTTCTGACCTCCTTAGACCCTTCCTAATACCAATAAAACGGTTTAATCATGAACAAAACCAGGTAAAAAAAAATGCGTCCCAGTACTGAAGGAGTTAATCTAATATCAACTATTTACCTTTCCCATATCGTGTCTGCTCTACAACAATGGACGCTTGCTGATTGCTGTCGCGGCTCACCAACACATCAACACCACCTCAACGACACTTCAACGACACCGCAACGACTGCCTCCCACGCAGCAGACTTCGAGCAACAGTTCCTGCGAGTTCTAAACAAAGTGTACCAGACGATAGAGAAGAATGAGATGAGACTCGCGGAGCAGGACAGGAGAGAGGCAACGAGAGTGGAATGGCAACAGGTGAGTCACGGGAACAGGTGGAGGGCGGCAGGTGAGGTGGAAGGAAGGGGGAATGGTGTGCGAGGCTGGGAATGGATGGTGGTGGATGGGAAAGAAAGAAGGAACTGTGGATAAAGGGGACGAAAACTGGGAAAAAGAGAAAAGAAGGAAGAAATGGTCGGTGGAAACGAGGAAGTTACGTACAGAAGAGGAAAAGTTAGGGAAAAATGGTGATAAAAGGAGGATGAAAGGCAAAAGATAAGGAAAAGATGGAAGGAAAGCTGAATCAAGGGTGAGGAAAATATAGGAGAATGGAAAAAAAGAATGGTAGAAGAGAAAGGAAAGGAAAGATAAATGGATGAAAGAGAAAGGTTAGAGAAAGAGGGAGCGAAAGGTGGTTGGAAGGGAGAGAGTAAATGATGGAAACGGGAAGAAGTTAATGAACAAAAGAATATAAAAGAGAAGAAAAGTTAAATAAAGTAGAAATACAAATATGGTTGATAAACAAAGGAGAAAATTCAAGAAAGGTTCATAAAGAAAGCGAGAACATTAAGTAAATATGGATACAATGAGTGGAAAAGAAAGAAATGAGATCAAATAAAAGAAAATAAACGAACCATGAAAAAATAAGACAAAAAATATGGAAAAAGAAAAGATAAAAGGAAATATAAGTGAAGGAATGAGAAACGGAGGAAAGACAAAAGAAAGAGGAAACAGCGAGTGATGGGAAAAGAGAAAGATGAAAGAAAAAGGAGGGAGGGAAGTCAGAAGAAGAAGGAATGGTGAGAAAGACAAACTAGAAAAGAGAAAATTTAAAGATAAAGGAAAAAACTTAAAGGAGAATTAAAGAAAGATTAGGTTAAGTTAGGTTAGGTTAAGTTAGGTTAGGACATGTTAGGTTAGGTTAGGTTAGGTTAGGTTAGGAAGGAGAAAAGTTGAGAGAGGAAACGAAGAGACAGAAGGTGAAAGAAGGATAAGGAAAAGATATGTGAGAGGAAAGAGAAATAATATGAATGAGTATAGATAGAAAAATGGAGCAACAAGGAAGGTAAATAAGATGGAAAAGATGAGTGAGAGAAATAGCAAGAAGAATGGAGAGGTAAAGGAAGAAGCAAAGATGATACAATGCAGATGAAGAAAATGGAGATATCCTTCAATTCTTTTTCTGTTCCTGTTCCTCGTTTTCTATCCTCCCCCTCCTCTCTTCTTCTTCTCCTCCTTATCCTCCTCCTTCTCCTCCTTGTCCTTCTCCTCCTACTCCTCCTACTCCTCCTACCCCCCGTCCTCCTCCTCCTCCTCCTCCTCCTCCTCCTCCTCCTCCTCCTCCTCCTCCTCTTCCTCCTCCTCCTC
>NC_059287.1:3893552-3898552 GCF_017591435.1 Portunus trituberculatus
ATTTCCCTTTATAAATATAGGCTGGAATTCATAGCCAGTTTGTTCATAAAGTATAGATTTCTTCCTTCCTTCCTTTTTCCTTCCTCTTTATTCCCTCGCAAAGTATTAAGACTGATAAAATAACACCCTTTTATCCAATATCATAAATATAGGATAAACTATCGACAGGTGACTTCCACGCACGATATAGACTCTTAAACTCCCCAAGATCTGAGTTGAGTATCAAATTTAAAGGCCTGGAGATTCAAAGGTAAACACGAGCTAGATATCTAATTCTCTGGTTATGAAAAAAATTAACATGTGACATTGCTCTCTAAACGCCAGAAGGTTCTCCTAGGATTACGAGTCACGAAGTTAATGAAAGTTTTGTGGACATAACCAGTACTCTCATTCATATCTTTCTCCGGTAAACTCTGAACTCCCTGCCTGTGTCTATTTCCAACTTCCTACGACTTGATTTCATTTAAGAGGGAGGTTTCAAGACATTTGTCCGACTTTGGCTAACTCTATTACATTTTTAGGGAACAAGCAATCAAGTGGGCCTTTTTTTGGCTAGCTCTATGACTCTTTCAGGGAACTGGTAAGCAAGTGGGCCTTTTTTTGGCTAGCTCTATGATTTTTCAGGGAACTGGCAATCAAGTGAGCCTCTTTTTTTATTTTTTTATTGCCGTTGGCCAGCTTCCCCTCTTGCATAGACAAAAAAATTTATCTTTTAATCCTTTTCTTTCGTGTAGATGCTTATAAAGATTCAATGCATAACTTCCAGCGCTGTTAATTATTGTTTCATATCGCAGTGAAAAGCTTTATTATTCATGACTAACAAACCAATGGGAAATTTTATTAAGTCTGGAAACTTTCTGAAGCAATGAATTAAGTCTGCCTTGATTTACAAACAAAACACAAGGATTCATATTGCATTTCAGTCCACCATTAATTAAACAACACGAGGACTGACATTCTAAGTGGAGCTTTTTCTTTTTTTACTCTTTCTGTTGCCCTTTGCCAGATTTACCCTCTTACATAATAATAAGAAAGCGTACATATAAAGAAAGGAAAGAATAGAAGGCTGAAGAAATATTAATGAAAACGTACATAATTAGAAAAGAAAGAAGAGAAGGCTGAAGAAATACCAATGAAAACTTACATAAAAGAAAAGAACGCTGAAGAAATATTAATGAGAGCTTACATAAAAAGAAATGAAAAAAGAGGAGACTGAAGAAATATTATTGAAAGCTTGCATACGAAGAAAAGAAAGAAGGGAAGACTGAAGAAATAAACATTACAGCATAAATAAAAGAAAGAAGAGAAAGCTAAAGAAATATTAATGAAAGCTTACAAACAAAGGATACAAAGAAGAGGAGACTGGAGAAATAAATATCAAAGCGTACATGAAAAGAAAAGACGAGACGGTTGAAGAAACATTAATGAAAGGAATAGAAATAAAAGTAAGAGGAAGGAAAATATGATCTCCTGTTTCGTGTTTGTTTAACGTTAACATTTCTCATCAAAGGTGAAGGACAAATTATGACTCACCTTTAGCCTTTTGTCGAGTCTCCTTTTCCTTTCAGTAATTGGAGTTCATACCCCGGATTCTCTCTCACCTCGTTTTTATTTCCCTTCAGCAGGCGGTGTTTGTATTTCATGGATTGCAACTCGCTACAACCTTTTCCTCCTCAACAAGTGGCGTTAACCTCTTCATTACCAGGACGCAATTCTGTCTTGAGATTTGTGTACGATTAGACCATTTTGACATTAGGAAGGGTCTATGGAGGTCAGAAGGATAATAGCCACAGTCTTCATTCTTTTAATCCCCTACACAAGTTCCTGAAGTTTTTATAAATCACCAGTTAGTAAGCAGAATGAATATGGAAACGCGTCATGGTACTGAAGGGGTTGATAGTCGATAGTTTAGCAGAGTTTAGCTTTTTTGGGACAAATACAGTTAATATTTGAGGTATTTTTACTATCATTTTTTTCCCTCAACGTGTGACATTAGTGTTTTGTGTATTCCTATTTTTTTTATTTTCCTCAACAGATTGCGTTAGTATATAAACGATTCCTGCTTCTCTCAACACGTGGTGGTAGTGTTTGGCAGACTCTTACTTTTTTTTCTATTTTTCCTACGTCTCACTTTTCAACAGGCGGTGGTGATGATAATTCAGAAATTCCTATAAGTATTCTTCATCAAAATTTGGCGTTAGTCTTTATTTATTTTTCAGTCTCTTTTTCTCGACAGACAGCTTTGGCATCTCATAGAATAAATCCCTTCAGTACTGGGAAGCATTTTTACCATGAGTTTTTGGGTGTGATTAAACGATTATAATTATTTACATTAGGAAGGGTCTAAGGAGGTCAGATGGGGTCTATGGAGGTCAGATGATTAACGGCCAGAGTCTTTACTATTTGAATCCCCCACGTAAGTTTCTGAAGCTGTGTAAAATCACCAAATAGTAAGCAGAATAAATATGAAAATATGCCCTGGTACTGAAGAGATTAAGAGCATAAAAAAACTGAATAAAAATAACGAAAAGCTGCAAGAAACCACCAGGACAACACAAAACACACCTATCTACGAAATACATCAGTCATCCCGAAGCATAAACTTGTCTAATTTTTCTTAAGGTTTCTAATAACTCGGCAAGAACTTAATCATGAGTATATTCCATTCATCTACTATTATATTTGAGATCTAATTCCTTCCGATTTACTTATTATTTATTGTATTTGGTTTTATTATTATTATTATCATTATTATCATTATTATGTAGTTTTATATTTATTTATTTATTTTTATTTTATTTTTTATTTATTTATTTATTTATTTTTATTTATTTTATTTATTAATTTTTTTTTTTTTTTGGCTAAGTCTGAACCCATTATTCCTGGTTTCGTCATGATTTCTGTTACTGACAAGTTTAGTTAAGTTACCCTTGATTGATTCCTGTCTTTTCTCTCTCTCTCCCTCTCTCTCTCTCTCTCTCTCTCTCTCTCTCTCTCTCTCTCTCTCTCTCTCTCTCTCTCCCAACAGATGACAATAAATGTTCCTGGTCTTCTTTCATTAACGAGTAGCATTAGTGTTGATATATCTCTCCTCCTCCTTTTAACAACAGATGGCGCTCGTGCTTGATAAATTCCTGTTTTTCTTTCTCCTAACAGATTAAAATAAATTACTTTTCTTTTTGTTTATCAGCCACTTGTGGTAATAGTAGGTACCTGATATATTAATTCCTACTTCTCTTTTTCCTCATCAAATGGTTTTATTATCTTATGTATTTCTCTCCTCTCTGTATATTAAAGCTAACAACACTTAATATTTCTACTTCTATTCTTTCACCAGATAACATACGTGTTAGAAAACTTTAAACTAATTCCCATTTCTCTTTTCCCTCATCAAACGATGTTACTATTTTAAGTATTTCTCTCTATATAGTGAAGCTGATATCACTTAATAATGTTTCTACTTCTCTTCCTTCACCCGATAACGTAAGAGTTAGAAAAAATTGAAACTAATTCCCATTTCTCTATTCCCTCATCATATATTATCATCATATATTATCGAATGTATTTATCTCCTTTCTACAAATGAATGATAACCATTTAATAATATTTCTACTTCTCTTCCTTCACCAGATAATATTAGAGTTAAAAAATTCAAATTCTTCTTCCTCTCTACTTCATATTTCCACTTCTTTTCCTTCACCAGATAACATGAGCTTAAAAAATTCAAATAATACTTCCTCTTTACTTAGTATTTCTATTTCTTTTCCTTCACCAGATAACATGCGAGTTTAAAAAATTCTAATTCATCTTTCTCTTTACTCCATATTTCTATTTCTCTTCCTTCACCAGATAAAAAAAAATCTCACTCCTCTTCGTCTTAACAGGTGGCATATTTCTACTTTTCTTCCTTCACCAGATAACATACGTGTTTAACAAATCCAATCTCCTCTTCTCTTAACAGGTAGCGCTAGTGTTTGACAGGTTCCTCCTCGCCTGCTTCCTGCTCTCCACAGTCATCGCAACCACCACCATCCTCTTCTCCTCCCCTCATGGTCCCTGACGCCCCCCAGCCACCGCCCCTCAGAGCCCCCGTCAGTAGCAATCCCCAGGGGCAATCAGAAAGCGACCCCTCCCTCAGGTACGTGCATTAAGTGTATTATTCACTCTAACTTGGCGAGTAAGCCCCTCCCCTTTCGTGTGATTTGGTGCATGTCATTGGTTGCTTTGCGGGGAAGGGTCGTGACTGGTTGAGACAGGATGAGTGCGCTTGTTGGTAAAGGTTTCGATTCCATATTTAATTAAAGGGAAAGGTTTCTGGGAGTATTAAATGGGAGGGAATATTACGAGAGAGAGAGAGAGAGAGAGAGAGAGAGAGAGAGAGAGAGAGAGAGAGAGAGAGAGAGAGAGAGAGAGAATCATCAGAATCTACTCAATAATCCTGTACGCCATAGTTGTAACCTCTCTCTCTCTCTCTCTCTCTCTCTCTCTCTCTCTCTCTCTCTCTCACAAAAGGCCCCCAGATCAAGCCCTCTGTCCTCTCTCTCTTTTGTTCCTCTCTCTCTCCCAGACACTGCAGGATTCCTCTCTCACTATCACACACACACACACACACACACACACACACACACACACACACATTCTTTCCTTTATTTGCCACCCCCTCTGTCCTTTTGTTCCGTCATATTTTTTTTCTTTTTTTTTTGTTCTCCCTCTCTCCTTTCCTCTCCCTCTTTCTTTTCTTCTCTCTTCTATTCTTCTGTACTTCATTCCTCGCTTCTCGTGTCTCCTGTTGTTCATATTTAGCTCATTTTCTTTCTTATAGTTTTTTTCGTTATTTATGTATCTAATTTTCACTCTTGTTTGTTTTTTTTATTCCTTCTTTCTCTCTTTCTTATTTTTTTTTCTTGTATGGTTTTCTGTTTGTGTGTTTCATCTCTTATCTAGTTCCCGTTTTCTTTCTCCGTTTATTTATTTCTTTTTTTTCATTTTCTTTATTTTAC
>NC_059287.1:3908552-3931052 GCF_017591435.1 Portunus trituberculatus
CTCCTTACAGTGCCAAAAGAATTAGCCAAAGGACAAGAACAATGGGTATGAACACTTACCAAGCCTTTATAGACTGCATCCTTGACGAGCAATGAGCAAACGCTGGAATATCTTGGCCACAAGCAGAGATACGCTCCCCACTCACTCCCGCTCTAGCGTTTTCCCTCATCTTGAACTCCTTTGATCTGCTGTTTATCCTTCACAAAATGATGAATCTCGACTCTGAGCCACCCAGAGGACTTAACCCTTTATCCTGCTTTAATCCTTTGTTGAGAGGAACTTTATTAGCTTAGCCACACAGGAGATTAATTCAGTCGTTTCTAATACACCACAAAGTTATTCATTACACTGTGCTACAAAAGAAAAAGGACAGGAAATTAAATCTCTTTCATAATATGCTGCAAAATTATTGGTAAATGTTTACAATTACTGTACAGTGTAAATTCCTAAAATAGTATAGCTAATAGATAGTATATGACTCGTACTTACTTTGTATTTGGGGTTTTAGTGGGTGCTCTATAGAACAGTGCTTGTTTTAGCGTCACAAAGTTTAACACCACTTCCAATTTCTAAGTCCAGTGTTTGTGTGCTGTCTACACCAGCTTGTGTCGACTGAGCCTCTTAACACACTTGCGCCGCGCCCGCAACAACACGATGTAGTTCCTTTTGCTCGCCATATTTGAAGCGGCATACCAATAATTATTTGAAGTGGCGAGTGTCTCCACGTTTAAGAGCAAGTCGAACGTGGAACACAAAAAGAACAACACTTCAGATGGAAGGAAATATTGTTTTTTCTTCAGTCAGTTATGAAAATATAGGAAATACGCTAACTAGGGGAAATGACGTCAAATATATATACGCACGTGGAAATTTACAGAAGCTTCGTGGCTGAATTCCTTTCCATCGGGGAATTCTTAGCTTTTTAGGCAGGTTCAAAGAGGGATACACGAAGAACAACACTTCAGATGAGAGGAAATATTATTCTTCCTTCAGTCACCTATAAAATTCATTCAAATACGCTAACTACGGGAAATGACGTCAGGGATTACGCCAACGGAAGATTCCAGAACCTTGGTTCTGAATTTGGATCATTCGGAAAAATCTCGCTCTTTCTCGCCGTTTTAAGCAAGTTGAAAGAGGAACACGCGAAGAACAACGTTTCAGATAAGTATAAATATTCTTATTCCTCCATTAAGTGAACAAAATAAAGCAAATACGCTATAAACTACGGGAAATGACGTCACTAATGTATTCCTCCACCACTAGGTGAACTGGAAGGTGGACTCGCCGCCCTCCACCCTAACACAGTAGTCGTTTGTCAGTCACGATGGATTCCACTGCTTCTCTTCCTCGGTGCTCTGATTGTGACCTCGGCCTCCTCGACTTTTTCCATAAGTACACAGGGAAGGCATGAGGAGACCTGTTTGATGTGTGCGTGCGACACAGACAGAAAAGACAGGTTTGGTGTTGAATCGCCGTGTTTGTGTTATTCTGGAATTTTACCAAAAAAATGAGGTGCTCGCGTCTAGTGTGGCCGTAACAACACTCGTCATTTCCCTAGAATACCCCCTGTATCACGGAACGGGTGATGTTGAATACAGTATATGATTATATCCTACTGAATGGCAATTACAAGGAGGTAATAATTTCCCCGTGAGCGAGCGAAGCGAACGAACCACCCGTCCTGTGATACAGTGGGTATTCTAGGGAAATTCCCCCGGTTAGGAGAACCCTAGGTTAGGTTAGGTTAGGTTAGGTTGTTAATAACCTTAGGGATGGGGCTCCGGGGTGAGCAGCCCCCGGCCATTTTACACACGTCGCTACATCTAGGGATTTATGGGATAATTTTTACGAGAAATCCTGATTATCAGGGATTTTCTGAAAATTTCCCGTATTTTTTTCTGGGGTCAAAATCAGCCTCATTTGCTCCCCGCCCCCAAACCCCGATTCCCCAGTCCCCCAATCTTGTTAGGGGGAAAGGGGAGAAATTTTAGGAATTTACACTGTACAGTGATTGTAAACATTTACCGCGGGGTTTTAACCTACCCTAACTTAACCCATTTCCCAATAGGGCAAAATGGGGTTAGAAATGCTCGTAGAAGTGTGATCTAGAACGTGATAATGTGTATAGTTACTGTGGTGTATTGGCTGAAACAGCAATAATTCCGGTTACAGAACTATCAATTACACTTTAGTATTATTAGCACTGAAAAGCTGCCGTGGATTCCGTGAAGAGACTATTGTAGCAGGTCAGAGATTAAGCTTGAGGGAAAACTCTGAACGCCATGGGAGTGAGTATGGAAGGTTACTCAGTGGTGGTTACTCCCCAAGCCCGGTCACTTTAGTCTACACCACAACATCTTCCGTCACCACCACCGCGGCTATACTATCACTATTCACATTCCTTTTACACGTGTTGCGTCCCTGTCCTCTCTTCCACACGTACCCGTAACACAACCACGTGGAAGTTTCAAGTCATATTTTCTTATTTGCTCACTTGTTCTCTCCGTGTCGTTGTGTCCACTACCAACACTAATGGTAATTGAGTAGAGTTCACTTTTTTCCAACACATCTGAGTAATTTCCTCTCACTACAAATGTATCTAAAGCCGTTTTCCTTCTCCGTGACCTCTCGTACTACGCCGCTGGCACCACGAGGGACGGGGAATCTAACACTATCGTCACAGTAAGTACTTTTCCTCGACATTTTTCTCCTGGGTCTCAATTCTCGGCGTCACTGTCCACCGCCAACACTGATGAGGCTTACCTCACTGAGAGGGGAGTAAGGGCAGATAATTTCGGGGACTTTACCCTCGTCTAACCAGCTTACCGTAACGTCTAGTAATCCTCAACTGGCCGCAATCACGCCAGGCACACCAACATGAACCCAACAGTAATGCCAACATGTCCGAGTAAGTATTGCTTTAAGTATTTTCTTGAACGTAACCGAGTGGATGACTCATTTAAGAATGTGTCCCTATCTTCTGTTAATGTGCACAGGACAAACTCTAGCCACATGTCTTATTGTTGAGTAAAGTAAGGGAAATTTTGCAATCTCCCATTTCCCTCGAGTCAGCTGTTCGAAGAGGCGAGCGAGTCAAGTGTACTGTTTCGTGGCCGTCTCTCTCTCTCTCTCTCTCTCTCTCTCTCTCAAAACAGTACTCACGTATCCAAGTGTTTTCATTCACTTTTGAAAACTTCCATCATGACTTATCTGAGCAGCTCGGTGATGTCCTTACGACTACTGTTAGTAATAATACTACTACTACTGCTACTGCTACTGCTACTGCTACTACTGCTACTGTTACTGCTACTACTGCAACTGTTACTGCTACTACTGCAACTGCTACTGCTACTACTACTATTGCTACTACTACTACTACTACTACTGCTACTACTGCTACTACTACTACTACTACTACTACTGCTACTACTACTACTACTACTACTACTACTACTACTACTACTACTAATACTAATACTGCTACAACTGTACTACTACTGTAATGCGGAGGAAAAAAATAATAAATAATAATAAAAATTAAATAGAATACTTATAATGAATAAAGGAAAGATTATGAAAATTTTGAATAAATTTTGAAGCTTTATTTTTAAAGTAATGGTAGCTGTAGCTGTTATCAAAGGCACTGGTTATAAATTTTGAAAAATTAACACCGGACAAATGTACATACATACTTTATCAAAAACTGATGGAATAATATTAAATTAACTTTCTCTCCCACAATCACATTCGTTCGTTTACATTCCAACTCACCGGAGAGAGAAAATACACCACAAAATACAATGTACAGATGGAAATTACATAACATAATTAATTTCACAGCCTTGCAATTGAGTTACGTGTGGCTTCCCACTTGCGCGGCGGCACACGCGGCTTCATAGCTCGTAAGATAACAAACACTTCGTAGTTCACAAGAAATGTATCAATTGGTGCCACTTCCTCAAGCAAACACATTTAAAAATGTCTCTGGGGCCTAGTTGCACCATTTGAGAAGGAGGGGGGGAGGAGGACGTCCATGGTGGGTGACGGTGCCCCCCTTTCACTTTTCCCAACACCGCCGCCAACTAATTATTTCACTTTCCTCTACTTCTACAAAAGAATATCCTATTAAAAATTTACACACACACACGTGGACCACACTAGGAGAGAGGGTAGTCATCTCTATCTACTAGGATGAAGAACGGGAGGATACTATAAGTAATTAAAATAGATGAGTATAAGCACTATTTCATATAAAAGTTACTTTAAGTTTTTAAGAACGGTAAGGTACTGTGGAAAACACATCATAGTTACACTCACGATTTCAAGATCATTAACAGTCGTCACAATAGGACTGATACGAATAATTTGAGAATAGAGAATTTGTTCGACATTACTAATGAGATTACATTACTGAAGGACACTTTTTCGAACAGCTCAGTTCTCCCTCTACTTACTGGAGTGAAAAATTCGTCAAAAACTTCTGATTACAAAGCAAGTAAATTGAATGTGTTTTTAATTCATGAGTTGGCTATCATCTCTTCCAGACAGACAGATTCTCGTATAGGTCTGAAGTTCGTCATACGTCTGTATGTTTGTATGCCTGGTATCCACGTGTGTCGCTACACTTACAGCTATGACCTTAATAACTAAAAATTATTATTATTATTATTATTATTATTATTATTATTATTATTATTATTCCCAGTACTACACTACTACTACTACTTTTTTTATGTAAGAGAGGGAAGTCGGCCAAGGGCAACATAAATAGTAAACAAAAAAGCCCACTGAGTTGCCGGTTCCCCATACAGAGATCACCCACAACCCCCTTCAGACTGCAGTGTACAATAGTCTGCTGTAAAACTAATGCCAGTCCTGCACACCTGTTTATTTAAAGCGACGTTACTTGAAGTCGTGTACTGGTCACCTCCTAACTGACGAAGGCTGTTGTTTTTGTGCGACTCGACACCCCTAAAACTAAATTTTGATCCTTCCCCGCATGATCCGCCCATACTGATATATATTCACTTATGTAGGATCAGTGGAAGAATCAGTGCCTACTTCCTTTTCACCACCACCATCACCAGTCTCTCTTCCTCCTGCTTTCCAATATTTCGTCCACCTTCCCAGTCCCATCCATCTTCTCCATCACCATCAACACCACCATCGTCACTATTACCTCCTCCTTCTCCTCCTCTATTTTTTAACCAGTATTTTGCTATTATTTCCTCTCCCTCTACACTTCTCCCTCCCGCACTCCTCTCTCTTCCTCCTCTTCTTTCTCCTACCTTCACAGCCCTCCACCATCACCGCCATTGCCACCTTGCCATTCTTACAAGCTTTATGTGTATTGATACCAAGACACGATACGTTAGGTGGACAGATGTATATGTATTTGTTTATAAGTACTGGTATTGCTATGTGATTTTAAGGTCAGTATTCAGAAACGCTTTGTTCTCTCACCACAACTATTTTCTAAGGCCACAGAGATGAATAGCGGGGTTTTAAATAGTGTTTTTTTGTCACTCTGCCTCCAGAACTTTAAGAACACCTTAAAAATCTCATGTAAATTTAGATAAAGCCTTTCGAAATAGTTGAGGTGAAGCAGATAAGTGTTTGAGAATACGTGCCTTAGGTTCAGATTTGATTAATTAATGATCTGAGATTCTTGTAAGCAATCCTTTATCTACTTATCTGTCTATCTATCTATTAATTTATCTATCTGTATATCTATCTATCTATATATTTGTCTATCTGTCTATCTATCTATCTTATTCTTACTTCAGGTTACCAATAGAAACTCGTGGCACTGAACGGTAAGATTTTATTGAGAAAGAACTTAAGATTAACGTTTGCTCACATCCACACACAGATTCTTGATTGGTTGTCAAGCGGTAATGTAATGAAGAAGTGAACGTGTGATTACATTGACATCATACAACTAAACTATGATAAATACACAACACTGAAAACCACCGTACTGCTTGCCCGAACTGCACACACACACACACACACACACACACACACACACACACACACACACACACACACATATCGGTATCACATTACTTTTAACCTGAAATCGTAAACTTGGAGACAGGCAAACTATAAAAATCTTAACAGCCCATCTTTCTCGTTTTCTGTGAACTGCGTGCCTGAAGAAGGGAGGACCAGGAGGGGGAGAAGAGAACGACAGAAAGAGGAAGAAATGATAAACTGCGTGTAACAGAACAGAACACAAGAACAATTGAGTCATGAACGAGTAATTAATTGACAGGCTCAGCAGCAAAGAGACCATTTAGAGGCGAGGAAAAGGTGGAAATTGCAATGGATCATGAAAAATATTGATGTTTGAATAGTATTAGTGTTAGAATTGATGGTAATTATTTAAGCTTCACTTCCCTGACCATCTGCAACATTGATGACTGACACACCGCCCACACTCGGCGCTGACACCTCCGTGTTGTTGTCTGGAAGGTTAGTGGTGTTAGTAGTAGTAGTAATCGTAGCAGTAGTAGTAGTAGTAGTACTAGTAATAGGAGTAGGAGAATGAGTAGTAGTAGTAGGAGTAGGAGGATGAGCCAATTTTCTCCTCTTACGTAAAGAAAAAAAAAAAAAGGGCGATTCATCTCACCTGGAGAGTAAGCGATGTTCTCGAAGCTGAGTCGCTGGTTGGAGCCTCTCAGTCTTTTAGGTTTTTTTTGCACGTAGGTGAAGCCCACGAAGCCCATTGCTGCCACCACGAACAGCACGGCGATGACGATGCCCGCGATGCCGCCGCCGCTCAGCTTACCTGCACCCAACCAGTCAATCAGGCAATCAGTCAAACAGTCACTCTTTGGAGCGTATTCTCAACTTGTGCGCCTCACCTCTACTACTTCAGTAGGCTTTATTTATAGTTAAGCGAGTTTTTTTTAAGGTGTTTTTATAGTTCTTTTTCTTTTTTTTTTATACCATGTGGGCTTTTCACGGGAATTTATGGGCTAAAGGAGATACTTTTTGAGGTACCTCCTATCTCAAAGCCCACCCGCTAGGAAACCGTTGCCCCGAATGAGGAACCCCAGCCTACACTCGGACCGTGGACAGGATTCGAACCCGTGCGCTTGGAGACCCCTCGGACCCCAAAGCACGCATGGTTCCACTGTACCACGGCGGCCCCCATGACAGAATAACAAAATTTATACACTTAACAGGAGAAGCACTCTTGAAAATGTGGCTAATCCTCTTTGTGGCCTTTGAAAATAGTCGCGGTGAGAGACCAAAGTGTTTCTGAATACGGACCTTTGTTTGATGATATACAATAAGCTGTACATGCTCAAAAAAATGTATCGTTACACATTTAATCCTTCAGTACCATGACGAGTTTTCATATTCGTTCTGCTTACTGTTCAGTGATTTTATGTAGCTTCAGAAACTCATGTGGGGGATTTAAAAGTGAAGACTCTGGGTATCAATCTTCTGACCTGCATAGACCCTAACGAATATCAATGAAATGGTCTAATCGTACACAAATCTCGAAGTAAAAAATTTAATGTGTCCCAGTATTGAAGGGGTTAACACGAAACCAACCAACGACGTATTCATTGGTAACAAGCTACCAGTCAATTTTTTGTTTTATAATATACTAAAAACTGTACATACACCCATAAAATACCGTTCCATTTTCAGCAAGATGCAAACTAAGGAAGGATTTATTGATATCAGGCTGCACCTCCATGAAGCGAGTGAGCAACAGTACGCTTCATGAAACAGGCGGAACCTTACTCAAACATGCTTACCAACCATGCCAAGTCTACCGGGGTGTGTGAATCTCTCTCTCTCTCTCTCTCTCTCTCTCTCTCTCTCTCTCTCTCTCTCTCTGAATTTATACCCTACTGTTTCGTGTCGTGCTAATGTAATATCTATAAAATAATTCATCAACTCATCTAGGCAAGCTTTCTAGATATGATTAGAAAATTATTCCAATGTAATCCCGTGAAAAAAAAAAAAACTTATTTAGAATATAAATGACAGAGATTCCTCTCATCAAAAGACTGAAAGTATCTCGTCTATGTAAATGCCACCTGGTGATTCAATGATAGTCACACTCATAAGCAATATTGTTCTGTAATGCAGTAGTAGTAGAAGTAGTAGTAGTAATAGTATGTAGCGGTAGTAGTAGTAGTAGTAGTAGTAGTAGTTATAGTAGTAGAAGTGGTGGTAGTTGTTGTAGTAGTAGTAGTAGTAGTAGTAGTAGTAGTAGTAGATAAAAAATCGGTATATTAAGTCATCTCATACACCGTTTATGATAGAAAATGGAGACAAGACTTCCGCTTTTCTTCATGGTCCCTGCTCTCTCTCTCTCTCTCTCTCTCTCTCTCTCTCTACCTGAGCCTCCTCCACTACCGTCTGGCTTCTTCGTCGTGGTTTGTACTGGCGGGACATCTGTTCCTTCCTGAACTGAAATAATGAAAAGGAAACGGGATATTGGTACCTTTGTCTGCCTCGTCCGTGTTGTTACTGGTTACGTTCTCTCTCTCTCTCTCTCTCTCTCTCTCTCTCTCTCTCTCTCTCTCTCTCTCCATTTCCTCCTCTTTTTCAAAAACACATTGACTGGCCCTCTTCTTTCTTTAATTCCCATCTCTCTCTCTCTCTCTCTCTCTCTCTCTCTCTCTCTCTCTCTCTCTCTCTCTCTCTCTCTCTCTCTCTCTCAACTCACACTGATTAGCCTTCTTGCTCTCATTCACGCTCTTTTTATACCTTTCCTTCCTTTCTCTCTCTCTCTCTCTCTCTCTCTCTCTCTCTCTCTCTCTCTCTCTCACTTTTGCGGGTTTTGCAGACGTAGTAGCGTGCTTCTTCACAATCTGCGTCGTTCCACCGGCCGGTCTTCACTATCGCCTCCGTGCACTTCTCCGCGTGGCTGTTCGGTTCGTCCTTCATCCAGTACACGAAGTCTAGACCCGTGCCATCCGTCCATTTCTCGCCTGTGCAATGGAGAGTTTAATGTGTTGAGTTTGTATAGTCATCTATTTCCGAAACTGATTTGTATTTGTTGGCCACATATTAGAACACCAACAACTATTCACTAATGTACTGGTAACTAAGTGGTGCTTTGTAAGTAAGGGAAAAGTATTGTGGTATGTCTTGTTTACTTTCGTTCTGCAGTGTGTCCAGCCCTCACACAGCAATGATTTTCTTCTACGTGAACTGGAGATTGGGTGATAGAAAAATGTGTGAGGAAAATTCATTGCTAAACTATCAATACCTAAAGAAAAGTGTATAAATAGTGTTCTAGAGCTGTTATTTTTATTTATTTTTTTTTTCTCAGCTGGTGCTTTTTGTAAGAAGGTTGGAAAGCGGTAAAGCAAAAAAAAAAAAAAAAAAAAAGTATGAAAAGAAAAACGTGTTCAGTGTTAGAATTCATAGAGTTTGAGGAGATGCTACTGCTCACAACCTCTGTTTTAGTCACTTCCTACAGCGCCCACCGTGTCTTGCCAGGTGCAGCTCTAATGAGTCCATTCACAAAAGACTTATTATAACACTTTATGCACGACTTAAGCAGCACACAAATGTACAGAAAAGAGTTCAAAGGAATTGTAAAACAGTGGTTTCTTCAGCTTTGCAGATGACTTACCGTTGTTAGATTCAAGAAGGCCAAGCCAGTAGGGTTCATTACGGTCATTCATGTGAAGCTTGATCAGCTTCATTTCACCATCTGAATGCACGGAGGCGAGGTTTGAGCCCTCCTGCATGCAGCTGTGGGGAGGCAAAGGGAAGCGTGAGTGAGCAGCGTGGAGTGAGGCGGTGGTGTCTTGTGTGAGTCATGGTTACGGGACAAGCGTGGCGTTACGTACATCTGGTTGGCATCGGCCCACTTCTGGGTTTCGTTGGAAAATAAGTAACAATAGCTGCCCTTGAGATCCACCCAGCGGTTGTCGGGGCAGGTGCCGGTGATTGGCGGGTCCACAGTGGGTACCGTCTCTGTAAGTTGTGCCTTGCATTACCTTCACAGGCTCTCATTTCATGAAAGTACTTATGGAACCTATTAGTGGTACATCATACTACGTAAATTTCGTCCCATTACGAACTAACTAATACCAAAGTCAGCAAGCACTTACGCAACCTCTAGCAGCGACAAAACTTCATTCACCAAAGCCATAACAATTGCCTTTGCCCTGCGCTACGCTACACTCACCGTTAGTGTATTTACAAGTGAAGGTGTAGGACTGATCGCAGGGCTTGGTGTACCAGCTGCCCTCCGTCATGTTCATAATGACACAGCTGCGCTTCAGTGGGTCGCCTACTGGTTCCTGATACCCCCAGTTACTGTAGATCATCGGCCACCCGTCTGACCATTCATACTTGTCAAAATTCTGCAGGAGACATAGAGAATCACTTAATTCTGACTAAACGAAGCAGACCTGGAGAGCAAAGCTGAAGGAGCCAATGTTCCTTATTGTAACCACCCATCGAGAATGCCTCTTGAGACTGAGTAGATAATCATAGTAATAAATGCAAATACTATTCAAAAAATTACTTTGGCTACTTTTTCAAAACAACTTTTTGAATGCACGCAAAAACCTGACTCCATACCGAGACACAGTAATTTTTAAGAACACAGTCTTGTGTTCTTAAAAAAAACTTTGCTCTCTCATCATGATTATCCTTAAAGGCTACAGAGATGATAGGCCGAGTTTTGAAGAGTGTTTCTCCTGTTAGCATTGTAAAATCCTTGTTAATGTCAGTTGAACCATACAAACACCTTTCAAAACTCGTGTGATTTCACCTCGCTCCTTCTGAATGTAATGGAGGTGCGGTGTGGCAGTGTTTCAGAATATGGTCCGATTATTGACCATACAAGGGGAACAGCGACACAAGCCGAGCCTCCTGTGCCTTACCTTCTTGTTGCTGAGTCCCAACCATAAGCTGCTAAAGGCATTCTCCTGCGACAACGCCCACACAAAGCTGTCCTCGGCTGGAGTCTCGATGGAAACCAAGTGGGCGTCCTCCCCCGTGCAGGTCGCCTCCGCTTCCTGTAAGTGAATTGAATTGTGTCGACGTAGTACTATTGGAAAACTCAAACCTGGTATAAGAAATGCATGAAAAAAAAACTAAGACTTGGCGATCTATTTCAACAGCTTAGAGAAGTGTTAATCATCGGGTAAAAAGAACACACACACACACACACACACACACACACGCCCGGTAGCTCAGTGGTTAGAGCGCTGGCTTCACAAGCCAGACGACCGGGGTTCGATCCCCCGGCCGGGTGGAGATATTTGGGTGTGTTTTCTTTCACGTGTAGCCCCTGTTCACCTAGCAGTGAGTAGGTACGGGATGTAAATCGAGGAGTTGTGACCTTGTTGTCCCGGTGTGTGGTGTGTGCCTGGTCTCAGGCCTATCCGAAGATCGGAAATAATGAGCTCTGAGCTCGTTCCGTAGGGTAACGTCTGGCTGTCTCGTCAGAGACTGCAGCAGATCAAACAGTGAACAGTGAACACACACACACACACACACACACACACACACACACACACACACACAGTCTCTTGCTTCAATGCTTTTACCACTCAGGCTTAAACCAGAATAGAGTTTTCAGAATATCACACACCTAACTTAACCTAACCCAATCTAAGCTAACCCATTCTTTGGCGCCGGGGACCGTATAGTTGTTATCCTCGTTTCTTGTTTCATTTTCCCTTATTTTTCTTCTTTCGTATTTCCTCACTTTGGTTTTTGCTTCTTGATATATTTTTGTAAGTTATTTCTTATTTCCCGCGTCATGCATCATCTCCATTGTTCTAGGACGGATGTATGATAAAGAGCATTTTATGAAGACTGAGATAAATAGAACTAAATAACATATCCATCCATTCATCTAATCCAGTGGTTCTCAACTTGGGGTAAGCGTACCCCAGGGGTACGTGAGAGGAATTTTGGGGGTACGTGGCAGGTTTCTCAAAATACTTCAGTTTTGAATAACTGCAAACCTGTTTATAGTATTCATTGTGGCCTACATGTGCTAGGCTAGATGTGTCTTACACTAGAACCAGGACATGTTAACAACGTTAACAAGGAAAGTTTTGGAGTTGTCACTTGAGAGAAAGCTCTCTTGGATTACAGTTGCCACACAACATTGCAAACCTATAATATTAACTTCTGATTTATTATTTTCATATGCTATTCACACACAGAGTGACTTACCTATCACTGTTACTAGTTACAAGTTGCAACTAGCTGCAAGCAGCACTTGTTCACTGCTACAATGATCGAAAACTGTCTGATATAGTTCCGTTCTGGTAAATATATTGCATGCTAGTCACATTGTGTTCCCCTATGTAGTACTAGTTCCTATTGACACTACCTCATAGTGACATACTCATACTAATTGAAAATTTTGTTTGCTTCACATATATAACACAATTTAAACTGGATAAACTAAGTCAATAAACCATGCATTTATTTTTACCTTTCCTGACGCTGCATTGTGGGTAAGGGGTACGTGACCAATACTGAAAGACTTTAAGGGGTACATAAGATTAAAAAGGTTGAGAACCCTGATTTAATCCCTTCCCTCCATCTTTCTCTTTCTGTCCATTTATCTGCTTGTCCATTCATCTAAACCTTCCCTCCCTTTCTCTCTCTATCTATCTATTAATTTGTTCATTCATCTAAACTTCCCTCCATCCCTTTATCTATTTGTCTTTTTCTTTATTCATCTAATCCTCCCTTCATCTATCTATCTATTTTTTCTGTTTCTTTATCCATCTAACCATCCCTCCATCTATTCATCTATTTATATGTCTATTCATCCACCCGACCTTCCCTCCACCTATCTATTCATTCATCCATTTGTTGATCCACTAACTATCTCTCTACTAGTCCCTATTCTTTGGCTATTTCTATCGGCTCTATAAGGAGACTGGCAATTGAGTGGGCCTTTTTATCTTTATATATATATATTTTTTTTTTGTTGCCCTTGGCCAGTCCTCCTCTCTTACATATAAAAAGTCCCATCTCTCACTCCTCCTGTCCTCACCTCCCACGTCTTGGCATCAGTGACTGCTCTGTAGCACTGCCCGTTGTAGGCTAAGTAGTTCTCGTGAGGCGCGGGGCATTTCTTCGTGGTGTGGTGGTCGGGCTGGTCTGGATCTGAGGAGGGACAGTTGAGCATGTAATTGTCATAACTTTCTTGTCACTTTTTCTTGTTTCTCCTTCACGTGATATAAGAACATGAGTATTTAAGAATATAAGAAACACTTCCATCTACTTCCATCTATCGTTGTTGTGTTTTCTTACCAATTCTCCTTTTTTTTTGTTTCTTCTTTATGTGATATAAAAACATAGGCGTTAAGAATATAGGAAATGTTACTACCTATTTCTACCTATCGTTTTTGTGTTCTTTTTTCTTATTTATTCTCCTTTTTCTTATGTTTTTTTTTTCATTTACTATTACAATGTTCAATAGCGTTGAGTACAATTATTAATATATAGAAATTACAGGTCTGTAAAAGAACTTAGGCTCAACAGTCCTAGGCTTAGATATTACGTTTTATTGCTTTTAAAGTAATCAGTACTTATTAATCATTGCACACAAGCCATTGAAGATATCATTATCATTATCTTTATCATTATCTTTATGTAATACAAGAACGTAAGTGTTCTGTGCCTTTCAGCTGAGGATTGTGGGTAGGTGTGGCTGCCAGATGTATGAGAGTGTAGAATATGTGTATTAGTATAGTGTTAAGAGTTTCCCTACCTTACTATCTAAGTAATATTCCTACAGTAAGAATTTAGGAACATAAGACACATTCCTACCTATTCTCACCTATAATCCCTACTAATATATTTGTCTTATCTTCTTTTAAAAGACTTAATATTGTACGGTCACAACTCATTATCTTTACTCGTGTTACTGTTACCTGTGTGCGTGAGTGACTATCGTGAGGGACTGATGAATTTGTAGTCCCTTCACCTGTGTATTTGTTACCTGTGAGTGTGAATGGTTATCTTGGCTTGTATTAGAGGATAAGGACACAATAACGTAAAGGGAGTATATAAACCAGTAAGCCTTGTTCTATCAGGTACTTATCCACATCCGTATCCATAGGTCTATCTGATTTACTTTTAAAATCTTCCTCTTGAGTTGAGACTAGTGGCCTGATATTCAAGTCTATTCCAGTCATTTATCACTCTGAAAACAATATCTTCCGGTGTCTCTTAAAGGTAACGTCATTATATCTAAACCCTATTATTTTTAGTCTTATCCTGATTACAAGTCCTAAACACCTCGTGAATTTACCATTATTATATTTCTAATGCTACTTGAATACTCTTATTAGCATTACTTACTACTTAATACTTATAATTTATTACCATTTATATCTCAAGGGTCAAATATATGAGTGATTTCTGCATTTTGAGTTCGGTGTCTTTGAAAATGGACTGTTCTTTGTATCCACCCCACTGTTCTCTCGTAATTCTGATAAACTTTCTTAACCACTTCAGTACTAGGATGCGTTTCTGATTTCATTCTGCTTACTATTTGGTGATTTTTTACAGCTTCGGAAACTCATGAGGGGGATTGAAATGTTGAAGACTGACTTCCATAGACCCTTCCTAATGCAAATAAAATCGTCTAATCATACCCAAAAATCAAGGTAAGAATGTGTCGGAGTATTGAAGGAGTTAATTCTGATCAACTGGTAAGCTGAAGAGAAGAAGGCAGTGACTAGTAATGCTGGACACACCTTGGGTCATCATGCAGATGGAGCCAAACTCGTCGGAACAGTTGATGTCATTCCAGTGGCCAGTGTCAGTATTCACCTCCACGCACTCCTCCTGAGCAACACACGGAGGAAGAGTCAGGGTTGAGATACACACGCGGACAAAAGTGAATATGAGTGCTCCTAAATATGCCTGCACTGCGTAACATATTTTGACATGGTTTACTTATTTACTATCTCATATATTTAGTTGTTATTATTTCTATAGCTAGTAGTATTAGTGAAGAAATAAAATTAAGCAAACACACATTCAGGTTCAAAGATATAAACAGATAGACACACAGGAGTTAAGAAAGCATTAACAAATACACGCAGGTTAAAAAAGATATAAATAAACAAATACAAGCAGGTTAAGAAATACAAGTAAATAAACACACACAAATAGACAGAAATACACATACGTTTAAAGGCGAGTACAGCGTTATACACACATGGAAGTACCAGGTAGCAGGACAAAGAGACAGGCACAGTTAATCAAGGTGAGTAGACAGAGTGACGTTGTTTCTGTTAAATTGTGTTTAATTGTTCGCTCTCATGATTTTTTTTCTCAACATCACTTAGCACAAGGAATACAGACGCTCTCTCTCTCTCTCTCTCTCTCTCTCTCTCTCTCTCTCTGGCAAAACCATTTTAGAATAGAACGACAAATGACTCTTAGTTGATGTCAAGTGAATTTATTGGACTTACTCAATCACATATTCATTTATTCACTCACTCACTCACTCTCACTCACTCACACATCAATACAAGCAATCCTTCAACCTTTTCTCATTATACTTTCAATATACTCTCTAATTGTAATATTTTTTAATGTTTCTATTACATTTCTTATATAAATTTGAAAAATGTCTCCGTTTTATAACGTAGAAATCATCAATCTGTCACTAAAACAATAAACACTCTTAAAATCCTGTATATAACTTCAACTAGAGCCTTTTGAAAGCAGTGGCGATGCAGCGAGCTCCACAGTCACCCTTTTTTCGTTTGCTAATCAACCAACAAAAGTATTTCAGCCGTGATCAGGTTCTGTAATCAACCTCATATCTACTTATCGTTTGGGAGCATAGCAAAATAAGGAACTGGTAAGCAAAAGGGCCAATTACGTAGTCTTTTTGTAAGTTATCCAATCCAAACACTTTCTATGCTAGTAAGTTCTCCAACAAATAGGGAACTGTGAAACTGGTTCAGTGTTTGGTTCCGTTCTTCAGCTCACATTCAGATGCACTCACCTTCCCCGCCCCTCCGTTGGGCTCTCCAGGTCCCCAGTTCATGTACGTGACCGCTGACTGGTCCACCCAATAGAAGCCCAACTCGTACCGCATCCCGATCCACATGTGCAGCTCCTGCGTCACCATGGCCGCAGTCAGGTAAGCTGCAGGTACAAAGACACAAAGTCACGGCCATAAGTAACAAGACACATTCCACAGGTAAGTTTGGATCTTGGGAAAAATAAACATTTGTGGATTTGTATCCATATAAAATCATCAACAGGATCATTAGTGGGGATAGGAAGAAATCATTTGCTACATTAAGTATCTGGTGACTTTTGTGTCAAGTTTCTCGTTGTATAAAGTCCCAGGCGGATTAACAAACCCTCAGTGATAACAGACGTGTTCCTACCTTGCTCAGCGGCGGAGTGAATGCTGGCCAGATCCGCCTTGCTTCCCATCTTCTGGCAAACCTGCCGAGCTATTGTGAAGTTCTGCCTCTTCTTGTTAAAGTAGACGCATTTTGTGCCTGTTGGGGACACATGAGCAGACTGAGAGACAGCTAGGCAGGGAGGAAGGCAGCTAAGTAGCTAGACCATAGATTAAATATATATATATATATATATATATATATATATATATATATATATATATATATATATATATATATATATATATATATATATATATATATATATATATATATATATATATACACTCAACAGTGTGTATGGCGGGTGACGACATATAGAACACGAAACCTCATTTTAATTTTAAATCTATGATGAACTCTATTCCATTTTGTTGCCTCATTTATTCATTCCACCAGTGAGGGAGGCCACCGGGATGGAAGGACAAAAAGTGAAGAAATAAATAATGGTCAGCTTGTCGCTCCCAAAAGGTCAGAGAAGAGTCAAGGGTCATTGTTTATTTGTTTTGTTTTCTCACTCTTCCATCATTCCCCAGGTGAGCCCAGTGACCCGCCACGCACCTGTGTGCACCCAACCCACGGGGCAGTGGCCGTCAGGGACCACGGTGGTCTTGGCCGGGGGCAGAGTCTCGCCATCCGGACGCTTGCAAATACGACCTGCTTCGATGCCGCAGTTCAGGTCGTTCCAGTAGCCCTGGTTGTTGGTGTACATGCTGATGCAGTCCTCTTGGTCTGGAGGGTAAGAGAAGGCGTGCACATCAATACATGACACAATGAATAAGATAATAAAGGCAAGTCAGTTACTGTCTTCACGTCAACAGGGTGTCGTTCCTTTCATGATTATTTGTGTCAAGCTGAATTACATATACTCTGTCTATAATTGTGCATTTCTCTTAAAAATTCATTTATTTACTGCTTTTCCTTAAGATGATTAAATTATAAATGATTTAGCGTCTTGTAATCAACTAGTGCTTCTAATTAGAAATAATAATCAGTTTTTATGCATTTGTGCCACAGTTTGGCTTTCCTCGTATTTCTTTTCTCACTACACAGAGAAAATAACGTAAATAAGAAACCTACGCCACCTGTTAGGCATTGTTACACTGATAGTTGTACCTTGTAAAGCCTGTTATTATAGAGTGAAAGGAGGAGGTGAACTGTAACGATTGGAATGTGTTTTGAGGTGATGCAGCAAGCGAGCGGTACAGGTTGACTATGCAACGCACAGTAGCAGTGGCAGCCAAACAAATGAGTCATCAATCAATGGTAGCATCATAACTTAGTGTTGGCTAAGCATTCAGACATACAGTTCCTCACACAATAGAGAGACGGAATGGGTAGATGGGGCAGACTCATCCCAAAGGCAAACTAGAGACTCTGTACATATCTTTCTTTGTACGAGCTGTATTTACATGTTATAAAAACAAGAAAACCTCAAAGATTGTTCTTCTCTCATCCCCACAAATCCAAGATCTTCGTTAACAGATCCACCAGGTTTTGTCTTGCGGTTTGTGGATCTTGCAAAATTAATGTCCTCCTCCTCCTCCTCTTATTTTTATTTCGAGACATTTCTTTCAAGCAGTATAAAACAACATTTTCGAAGCGAAGGGAGGATACGGAAGAAAAGATTTTTGAGCCACGTGGAGACACAGACCGGTCCATATCGTCACATCTCGCGCCTTGTAAGTTTATAGAATTTTCTTTTATCTTCCTTTATTCTGGATAATTTTCATTTTATCAGTAGCAAAAAGTTCTTCAAATAAATAAAGAGATAAAAGAAAATTCACTAGTCTTCCAAGCCACGCTCACACACAGGTGATCACTGCTGGTGGCGCAGGTAGAGGGAGGACTGAGGAGCGTGCCTTGACTCAATCACCGCTCTGGTCGTCCTTGGCTAACACACCGAGCACTTGAGATATTTGATGAAAAGTACACATAGAAAGGGAAAGCGACAGAACAAGGTTATTTTTTACTGTTCTATGCTGCAGAACTGCCAACCGAAAAGGATCCAAGAAGAAACGAAAAATATGAAAGCAAAAAAGACGAAACTGAGGAAAAATATCAGCAGAAACTTTTCCTGAACACTTGTATCGAAGCGCAGAGGAGAAGCAGATAACATGGGCAGCTGTGACAGACACGGAAAACAGGAAGACAGTCATAAATCGCCACAAGAGCAAATGTATACGGTGAGAAACAGGAAACAGCAGGAAAACTTAAACCCCGCCCACCGCTTACATATGAATGTGTGAAGTTAAAAATTACCACTTTCTCACAGTTTACGGGGCAGAATCAAGTTTGTGGGTCACCAGATAGTGCTATATAGAGAGGCTTGAACTGATAACTCAAGGTAATAATGGCTAGTTCTGGGCAAAAGTCACGGTAAACTGGCTATGTCATGTTGTGTAATAGCTGAGACAATAACAGAGAAAGCCGTGATTCCAGTAATGCCTGACCGGAGAGAAACAGAGAGCGCAATGACCAGACAGCAGCGCGTGGGATTCGTGAAGAAGAGCTTAAAAGTTTGCAACACAGCCCAGAATAAGTTTTAAGTTTATTATGTATTCAAAGGTGGAGGATTGGAAACAAGGAAGGTTACGTATAAGATGCTTTAGAGTTATTATCCTTTTATATTGCAGGATGTTGTGTATGTTGTGTACGCGTGTAGAAGAATTTATTACAAGTGTGCTAAGGTTGATTACGTGAAGAGATGCATTGATAACAGTTAAGATGACGATTTGGAGGTTACGCGACGAATTAAATCATTGAATATTTGAAAATTAAATATCACTTGCATGAAAAACATGTATTGAAAGTCATCTGACCTTAACATGCGGATTGAGATTTGTATACTTATTCAAGATCGTTTGGAACCAATTAATGACTCGCTTAAACAACCAATATATGGAGACTATTTCATTACGCTTAGTTTTAGTTTCGTAAATTTGAACAATCGTTTGTGTATAGTATTGTATTCACTTGGCCACTAATACATACTTGAATAACAGAGGAAGACAAATAGTGTAACATGACAGGCGCAAATTATTCATGTAGAAAACAGTAGCAAAAAAAAAAAAAAAAAAAAAAAACGCTAAAAGTATCAATTAACATCTAATATATATTCTTCCTCTATGTCCTTCGTTCTGCTTCCAGTTTTACCACATCACTTGATCTGATAAGAGTCCATCAAATTACAAAGCTTTGTAAGATTGTCGGCAGATCAGAAGACTTCATATTAATCCTTTTATTACCATGACGTGTTTTCATATTCATTCTGCTTACTATTTAGCGATTTTATACAGCTTCAGAAACTTATGTGGGAAATAAAATAGTGAAAACTCTGGCTACTAATCTTCTGACCTCCATAGACCTTTCCTAATGCCAATACAATCGTCTAATCGTACCCAAACTCATGGTTAAAAACACCCCAGTACTGAAGGAGTTAAGGGACAAACATTAAACACAATGACAGTGCGTGTGCATCAGGTGACTCGTACCCGCCACTCGCCACTGCCTCTTGACTTACCGTGCACATTGTTGGGCTCGCCTGACGCCCAGTTGTCATAGATGAAGGGCTCGCCGTCCAGCCACTCATACCCGGTGCCCATCAACGCCCGCCCACCAGTCCACATCGCCATACCGTCCTTGTTGTAAATCTGAGGGAGAGAAAGAGAGAGAGAGAGAGAGAGAGAGAGAGAGAGAGAGAGAGAGAGAGAGAGAGAGAGAGAGAAAGAGAGAGAGATTGTTGCGGGTTAGATTGACTATTGTTACATTGACTTAGATTGCTGCTAGTACTACTACTACTACTACTACTACTACTACTACTACTACTACTACTACTACTACTATTTCTTCTACTACAACAACAATAACAACAACAACAACAACAACTACTACTACTACTACTACTACTAGTACTACTACTACTACTACTACCACCACCACTACCACCACCACCACAACACAACAACAACAACAACCACAACCACTACCACCACTACCACCACCACCACCACCACCACCACCACCACCACCACCACCACCACCACCACCACCACCACCACCACCACACCACCACCACCACCACCACCACCACCACCACCACCACCACCACCACCACCACCACCACCACCACCACCACCACCACCACCACCACCACCACCACCACCACCACCACCACCACCACCACCACCACCACCACCACCACCACCACCACCACCACCACCACCACCACACCACCACCACCACCACCACCACCACCACCACCACCACCACCACCACCACCACCACCCACCACCACCCCACCACCACCACCTGCCGCTGCTGCTGCTGCTGCCACCACCACCACCACCACCACACCACCACCACCACCACCACCACCACCACCACCACCACCACTGCTGCCGCTGCTGCTGCTGCTGCCGCTGCTGCCACCATCACCACCACCACCACCACCACCACCACCACCACCACCACCACCACCACCACCACCACCACCACCACCACCACCACCACCACCACCACCACCACCACCACCACCACTGCTACCTACACTGCCAACTGCCACCACCACTGCACCACTGCACCACTACCACCACCACCACCACCACTGCTACCTGCTGTTACTACTACTACTACCACCACCACCACCACCACTACTTCTATTACTACTACTACTACATCTACTACTACTACTTCTATTACTACTAATACTAATACCAGTACTAATACTAATACTAAATCTACTTCAAATACTACTACTACTACTACTGCTATCACTACTACTACTACTACTATTACTACTGCTACTACTACTACTACTACTACTACTACTACTACTACTATTAGGTATATACTCACATGGTTTCTTTTGGCCTTTGAACAACCTACATGATATACAGTAACCCATATAATAAACTTAGAAATTGAACAAATCACCAATACAACAATTAGTCTTAATCAAAATATCACAGTTCATTTGCACACCCGCAGACTTAATATTCATGAGCATTTCCTCTTGTTTTTTTTCCTTTTCACTACTTTTAGAATGGTTTAATGGAAGTTAGGGGGAATTTCAAGGGTGTTTCATGATTCTATGGATAATTAACAAGGACTTCATATCACCAATGGGATAAAAATGAAGTCAACTAATCATCTCCTCAGCGAGTTATTGGAGTTATCAAGGGTGTATTCAGAATCCTAATAACAATTTACTCAGGGTTCTACATTTCTAAAGGATTAACACCCATGAGAAACAGACTTACCATCTCCGGGGCTTTAAAAAAAAAAAAAAGGTCCTATAGTCTGTGTACTCTAAAGTGTCATTGATTTTGTGTGAATAATTCAGGGTTCAACATTTCTAAAGGATTAACACCCATGAGAAACAGACCAACCATCTCCGGAGCTCT
Organism: Portunus trituberculatus; assembly: GCF_017591435.1. NCBI lineage: Eukaryota > Metazoa > Arthropoda > Malacostraca > Decapoda > Portunidae > Portunus > Portunus trituberculatus. The sequence continues at coordinate 3,930,364 of NC_059287.1, forward strand.
AAAAAACAACGTTCCTATAATATGTTTACTCTTAAGTGTCTCGTGGGTTTAAAACATATTGTAGCTTATTGGTAATGTCATTGATTTTATGTGAATAATACTTGTTTTCTGTTAACACTCTTGTCACAGGATAGTTTACTGTTTTCCTCAAGATCTGACAACCACGCATTCCTCTGGGACACCATTCATACCGAGACCCAGGAACCACTGTCGAGTAAACTGATTAGAGTGTGAGAGAGCCAAACGTTTCAGAATACACAGCTAAGAACGTACTAGACAAGAGAGAAAAGACACAAAGTTACCTGATACACAAGTCATGATGAGGAAACAAGGCACTCCAGAATACGGATATAACTACACATAAAAACAAGGAGGAAAAACGTAGATAACAAAGAGGAAAGAAAAAACAAATAGCAGATACAGAAGTCCTGATGAGAAAAAAAAAGACACTTCATAATACTGCTATAACTACACACAGAACTAGGAAAAAAAACATCCATAGAAGAAAGGAAAGCAAAATATAGGTAGAAAAGATGAAATAAAAAGAAAACATGAACAACAGATACATTAAACCACTTAAGAACACAAATACAAACACGAACCAAACAAGAGAGAGAGAGAGAGAGAGAGAGAGAGAGAGAGAGAGAGAGAGAGAGAGAGAGAGAGAGAGAGAGAGAGAGAGAGAGAGA
>NC_059287.1:3936052-3948552 GCF_017591435.1 Portunus trituberculatus
CAAGGTAAAAATATCTCCCAGTACTGAAGGGCTTAAGCAGTTACCTTGTAGCACGCCAGGCCTTTGTGCTCCCAGTCGTACATACAATAGTCAGAGGGCGCCTTGGTGGTGGGAGGGGTCGGCGTGGTGTATCCAACTCGGTCATACTCACCTGCAATAAGAAAAATATAGAGAATCGTTAGAATGTAAGAATAGTATTTTGAAATGCTTTGCTTTCTCACCTCGACTATTTTAAAGACCAGAGAAATGATTAGCCGGATTTTCATTACTGTTTCTCCTGTTAATCTGGTAATCTAGTACTAGAACCTCGAAAATACAATGAGAAATGCATGCAATTATATCTAGCAGTTTGTGTGTACTGAAGGTAGAGATGTTTCAAAATATACTCCTGTTAATAATGTTGAAATCTTGTTAATCTGGTACTAGAATCCTGAAAACATTATTAAAAACACTTGTAATTTTATCTAGAGCCTTTTAAAAGTAGTTTGTGAGTAGTGTACGTGGATATGTTTCAGAATATACTCCTGTTAATTATGTTGAAATCTTGTTAATCTGGTACTAAAATCTTGAAAACACTTTTATAAACACTCTTAATTTTATCTAGAATCTTTTAAAAGTAGTTTGTGTATAGTGTAAGTTGTGTTAATAATGTTGAAATCTTGTTAATCTGGTACTACAACCTTGAAAAAACTACTAAAAAGGCTCTTAATTTCATCTAGAGTCTTTTTAAAATAGTTTGCGTGTAGTGTACGTAGAGGTGTTTCAGAATATACTAGTAGTCCGTAGTGATATACAAATGTTGAGCTCTCCTCGTTAATTAGTGTGGTAGGAAAATACTACTACGGTTTATTGGCAGGTTTTGGAGTGCGTAGTGGCGGGATTGTGAGAAAAGTGAGGCTTTTAGTTAGATACGATAATAATGATGACTCGAAATAAAGAATGATGAAAAACAGATGATAAGATATAAGAATACATACACACACACACACACACACACACACACACACACACACTCTCTCTCTCTCTCTCTCTCTCTCTCTCTCTATTGTTCGACCCCCTTTCATAGACACATACTTCTTTCTCCCTATCATTCAACCTTCCTTAATTTTTCTCAGTAACTTTCATCCCTCAACGCTCTCCTCCTTCTCAGTCACTCGTCACTCGTCACTCACTCGCTGCTCGTGCTCCAGGGATAACCAGAACCATCACTTACACATGTACTCGTAATTGTCATCGCAGTTTCGGACTCCCCATAAGCCGTTGTCCTGCCCTGAGGAAATCACGCAAGTCCCGTGTTCTGGATCTGTGCAGGAAAGATATAGAAGGAACGTTGTATTATCAATCTCTTCAGTACGCGTTCTTCATATTCATTCTGCTTACTATTTGCTGATTTGATACTGCTTCATAAATTCATGTGGGGGATTGAAATAATGAAGACTGTGGCTACTAATCTTCTGACCTCCATAGACCTTTCCTAATGTCAATAAAATGGTCTAATCGTACACTAATCTCGAGTTAAAAATGTGTCCCAGTACTGAAAAGGTTAAGCATTTGTACTAGTTTCCATTGCTTTTTCATGGTCACTTACGATTTTTGAGACTGTTTTTAAGTTGTCGCTTTAGTGATCTGTCGTTTTGTATCTTGAAAAGAACGTGGTTATTCTTTTTTTAGCTCTATGTCTGTTGTGTATTACTAAGCTTTTTGCTCTTCCACATTATTTGTTCATGGTTACTCACAGTTTTTTTTAGATTTTTTTTTTTTGTGGTATGCTTTTTTAAATGTATAGTTTTTAGCTTTCCATATTCATTCTGCCTATTTGGTGATTTTATATACCTTCAGAAACTTATGTCGGCGGATTAAATAGTGAAGACTGGCCATTAATCTTCTGACTTCTATAGACCCTTGCTAATGTCAATAAAATGGTTTAATCGTACACAAATCTTAAGGTAAAAAGAGTGTCCTATTATTGAAGAAGAAAGGAGGACATATGAAGATGATTAAACCATTATTTGAGGTGTAAAGGAAACAGAAACAGAGAAACACCAGCGTGAATGTTTATAGATGCTGTGATAGAAGACATGATGTAAATGACGAGACTGAAGGAAAGATGAGTTTGTAATATTACTGAGGGGAAGACATGCTTGTAAAGAGACTGAGGGAAAAATGTGATTGTAATGTGACTAAGAAAAAAATGTGAATGTGATTGTAATGTGACTCAGGGAAAAATGTGATTGTAATATGACTAAGTGAAAAAAAAAATGTGTTTGTAATGAACAGGGACAGAAAAAAAAAGTACTTGTAAAAGAAGAGTCACTGAAGGTTTTATAACTTAGAGCTTGTTATTATTTTTTCACCTTTATCAATCAGTCTTAGTAATCAAAAGACGAAAGATCAATAAGTCAAAATACAAACAAGCTAAATACAAATAAAAACACTCAAATCTAACTCCTATACAAAAAAAAAAATAAATAAATAAAAAGAGATTGATAATATTTTACCAGTTTTCACCATATTTTTTTCACACGAGACTTTTTCTAGTATATGTCTTCACTACTGGCCTCGTTTCATTATCCATATTATACATCACGCTAATTGGAAGGTTCGTGTGTCTCGTTCATGGCGATGGTGGTGATGCAACATTTCGTTCCCGCCGTTCAATTTGACCTGTTCCAAAAGCTGCCGTTTGTGTAATTGGACAAAGAAATAAAAAAAAGTACAAAAAAATATATAATTAGTACACGTATTGGTATGTGTGTGTGTGAGATTTTTACCCTCCAGCTCCTCTCTCTCTCTCTCTCTCTCTCTTGATGCATCTATTTACATATTTATCTAATTAACTGTCTATCTATCTATCAGTATATCCACATATCTATCTACTTACTTAATTATCTAACCATCTATCTAGTTAATTAATTACCTATCAACCTATTCGTTTACCTATCCATCTATCTGTCAATCTATCTATCTATATATCTACCTACCGACTTATCATTCAGCCAGCAAGTCAACCTATGTATCTACCTGCCATTCCACCTCGGGACCTGTGCAATCTATCTCCCTCACACCTGCGTCTCACCTGGCTCGTATCTATTCCAGTAGGAGTAGTCAAGGGGCTTCCCGTTCACCCAGGAAAAGGTAACACTTCCGTCAGAGGCGATGGTGCCGGAGAGACCAATCCAAATCCTCGACTTCCTTTCTGCCAGCAGCGAGGAAACATACGCGTTCTCAAACCTGCAGCGGAGAGAAGGGAAGGTGAGTGTTGGATGGTCAAGTTTTGCCTTAACTGTTTTGTGGATCTTAGGTTAGATTAGAGAGAGAGAGAGAGAGAGAGAGAGAGAGAGAGAGAGAGAGAGAGAGAGAGAGAGAGAGAGAGAGAGAGAGAGAGTGCAGATTATGATTTATATACGAGTACTTGTCTGTCATCCGTTCATCTCTTTGCTATTTCCATCAACTCATCTTTGCTCTTGTTGTTGTTGTTGTTGTTATTATTGTTGTTGTTGTTATCCATAATGTTTGGATACTACGTTAAGTACTACAAGAACAAAACCAAATATCAGCAACTAGATTCAGGAAAAGAGCTCTTCTCCCACCAGAATAATTTTACTCCCACCAAGAAATCGATCGACCTCACAATATCTGGCAGTGCGTGAGTCTGGAGCAACGCAGAGCCACAAGATTAACGTAGTACATGTCTTGCCACGTGATCATTGGGCAAGTGTGGTGATTCAGTATAAGAGTGGAGAATGTAGTGAAACCGGTCATGTAGGTAGACGGTCGAAAATGAAACACCATCTAGTACCTTCGTCAATGGTAGTAAACTGCAATTAACCTCTTCAGCACTAGGACGCATTTTTACTAAGAGTTTTGGGTACGATTAGACGGTTTTATTTACAGTGGGAAGGGCTTATGGGGGTCAGAAGATTAGTGCACAGAGTTTTCACCATTCTAATCATCACGTAAGTTTTTGAAGTTGTGTAAAATCGCGAAACAATAACCAGAATGAATATGAAAATTCGTCATGGTACTTATGAGCTTAACCCCTTCAGTACCAAGACGTGTTTCAATATTTATTCTGCTCAATATTTAGTGGTTTTGTACAGTTTCAGAAACTTATGTAAAGATTAGAATAGTGGAGACTCTGGCTACTAATCTTCTCACCTCCATAGACCCTTCCTAATGTCAATAAAATCCTCTAATCATACCCAAAACTCATGATAAAAATGCTTCCCAGTACTGGAGGGGTTAAATCACGCTCGACTGGAAGGTACTGAGAGGTGTTCCTGGCCACCACACTCGTTCAATGACTGTATGACGAGACCTGAAGAGTTACTCACTGTGTCTCGAGGGCAACGAGGTGCTGGCCGCGGAACTCACAGTCCTCCTTGGCTTTATTCCACGAGGAGGAGAGCTCATGGAAGCCGTAGCAGGTTGCCTCGTAGTAAATGTCTCCCTGAGAACAAAGCGAGATTAGAAAAGAAAACACGGTCTTATTCTTACCTTCTCCGTTTGTTTTCGTGCTTTCTAATTGCTCCTTGTAAAATTCGCATTAGTTTTATTAGACGTTTTACTAAGGGAGGCGCCTGAGTTGTACCTTGAGGTCTCTTAACTGATGAAAACAAGATCGCAATATTAAAAAAGAAAACGCGATCTTATTTTTCCTTTCTCCGTTTGGTTTTTGCTTTCTAATTGCTCCTTATAAAAACTCGCGTTAGTTTTGATAAAAGTTTTACTAAGCGAGGCGCCAGAGAAGTTGTACCTTGAGGCCTCTTAACAAATGAGAACAAGGTTGCAATATTAGAAAAGAAAACACTGTCTCATTTTTCCAAATTCCGCTTTCCCTTTGTGTTTCCTGCTTGAAAATTCATACTAGTTCCATAAGTTCCATAAGTTTGCAAGAAGAGACTAGTTAACTTTAGCTCATCTTACAGGTCTCTTCTGCTTTCTTTTTGCACTTCTAGTCCCTCAAAATTTCTCTAATATTCGTAGCTTTGGTGGATTTGTACTTGAGAACACGACAAGAAGGTTTTAGTCTCCATGTATCTTTTGACTCTAACACTTCACGATCCACCTTATTTTTCTTCCACATTCCTCCTTCACTTGCCTTTTCCCTCCCCTCCTTTTCCTACCATTCCTTACTTCATTGTCTCCCTTATCTAACTTTTTCTTTCCCTCCCTTCTTTTCTTTCTTCTATCTCAATGTCATCCTTACCCATCTTTCTTCGTATTTATTTTCTTTCTGTATTTAATCTGAACACCTCCATCTATTTCTCATTCCCTCCCTCTTTCTTTTCTTTTCTCTACCTCAGCTCAGTGCATCTTTTTTTCTACCATTCTTACCCTCTCACCTCCCTTTTTTTCCCTCCTCCATGTCGGTATTTCCATCACCCAACAATGACCTATATTCTGAAACACTGTGCTCTCTCACCACAAATATTTTCAAAGGCCACAGAAATAAATAGCCAGATTCTCACGAGTGTTTTTCTTGATAACGTAGAAATCTTGTTAACCTTTCACTAAAGCCATAGAAATACCCATAAAGCCCATGCACCTCCGACTAGAGCCATTGAAAGTAGTGAAGGTGCGGCAAAGAAGTGTTTCAGAATACCATTAAAGTGCTGTTCCCTCTTTCTTGTCCCGCCTCGCCCCTCACCTCATTACAGCCCGTCTCGACTGGGTGCAGCGGCTTGGCTTCCTTGGGCTTCTTACATACGAAGTGCTCCATATTGTCGCAGTTTTCCAAGCTCCATTCGCCTGAGTAGTAGCCTTGCATGCAGGCACACAGCTCGGATGGCCATAAGACTGGAAGTTGTGAAGATGACGAGGTTACAGAAAGGTTACAGAAAGGTTACAAAGGCATCGAATGTTTTTTTTTTTTAGGAATGATAAAGGAGACTCTTCTTTACCAGAGTGATAGCACTGAAAACATGAAATCTTTGTAAACATCTAAAATGAAAAAAAAAGATGAAAAGAATGGATTTTGCAGTTTGTGTTTGAAGATTAGATTAGAACAAGTAAAAATATGTCAGTGATTAGTAATGAGGGACAGATGTCTTAAATAGCAGTCAGTGAGTTAAATGAAAATAGATAGATATATAGTAAGTAGGTACTATACAGGGACTGTCACGTGTAGACCTCTTGTAGCTTTCCTTGTGTCCTTGTGTTCTAAAATAAGAACAGTACGTGCGTCCCTCCACACTCCCTTCCTGCCTCTGTATTTCCTCCTTTTATGACTTGAATCTTTTAAAAGGGAAGGTCTCAAGACAGACTTATCCTCCAGTTTTGAATTATTCTCTTTGACTTATTTTGGGACTGCCATTCCCGGTGGTCCTTCCATGCATTTTTTTGTTATCCTTTGCCTGTGTTCATCTTACTCAAAAAGAAAAGAAAAGAAAAAGAAAAAAGAAAAGAAACTCACCCAAGGAACTCGAAAACAGGGTGAAGTCCACTGTCGTGCCGTCCAGCCACTTGAAGAACTTGGGGTGGCCGACGTCCGTGAGGCCAAGGTAGGGGCAGAAAGACTCGTCTGGGAAGGGAACACAGGAGCAGGTCATCAGCACTGTCTACACACTGACACCACTGCAATGCTGAATGTCAGAAACGTAGCTTGGGAACTTGAGAAAGTGAATGTTCTTTGAGGAAGTTTTGATAATTCGAGAAGACATGCATTCTTTTTAGCAGCTACAATATAAACAGAAACAAAAGCAATTTAATGATAATAAAAGTAACCAAAATCACAAACAATACAAATTAAAACTTCAACAATAGAAAAGAAATAATGAAAATTAGATAAACAATTCTATATAACAGACCTACAAACTGAAAAAAATAGTAAAAACCGACATTTCCATCAAAAGCGAAATTGGAGAAAGAAAATGGAGGAACCGCGTCACTTACAGCCCAACAAGGAATATATGAAGTCGTTTTCTTGGTAGGAGTGGACGGACGCCAGATCGGCATTCTCGTCCTGGCATTTCTCCCTCGCCTCTTCTGGTAATAAGTAATCGTCATTGTAGACTTTGTAGCAGTAGTCCTCGAACTCCTCCCAGCCGTCAGCGCAGGCAATCATGTGAGCTGAGGACGCCAGGCAACATAACTATATAACATCAGACAGTAGGAATTTACTACAGTGGCAAGGCGTACAATGGCTTACCATCCTGTGTTAACTTAGAAATAAAGATCATATTCTGAAACACTCGTACGCCGCACCTTCAAAAATTTCTTTAACTCCTTCAATACTGGGCCACGTTTTTCATCTCGAGATTTGCGTACGATTAGAGCATTTTATTGACATTAGGAAGGGTCTATGGAGGTCAGACGATTAATGGCCACAGTCTTCACTATTTCAATCCTCCCACGCGAGTTTCTAAAGCTATATAAAACCACCAAATAGTAAGCAGAATGAATATGAAAACGCGTCACGGTACTGAAGAGGTTAAAAGCTAAATTCTACTCACTAGCACCTGAATCCTCCTAACTCGCACTACATAAAAACCCCAAAGAAGGAAACATACATAAGGATACATTTCATAGTCAAAGTTTCTCGGCTCTATTTAAAAGCAACACCTCTCCTATTCAGTACATAAGATTCTTTCCTTCACTTTCTTTCCACCTCTCTAAATCAAGAGCTAACCAGTATTCTCAATCGCTTATCATCTTCTTGGATAAACTCTGGCTTGCCTGCTCCTGTACTTCCTTCTTTTAGACTTAAATACTTTCAACACGAAGGTTTCAAGACATCCTCCAGATTTCAATGATTGTTTTCGACCTCGCTTTTTGGGGACTGGGATTTAAATTAGTCTTTTCTCGAACTTTTTGTAGTGAGTCAATGTCCATATTAAATAAAAAGCAAAATCAACCTAACCTACGTTATTATTAATACTATTGCGACTCATTACTATTACTGCAATTTTTACTAGTGTTATTAGGTTGTTCCTAATATAAGTGTTACTTTTACAAGGTTAGGGTTTAAAATACGGAGTATTCATCGGTATCTGTAAACACAAATATCAATATTACAAATACAGAAACAAAGAAAAAAAAAACAAGTAAAAAAAGCTAAATAAGAAAATAACAAACTAAAGAAAATACCCCCCACCAAAAAAAAAAAGGTAAAAAATGGAAATAGAAATCGTACTTACTGGGATACAACTCACACCCAAAGGCTCTCGACGTTCCACACTCCAGGTTGTTCCACTTCCCCTCGTAAGCAGAGTTAGGGTAGTCAATCATCTCGCCGCACGTCTCAGATTCCATGTTGTTTGGTTCCCCTGAGTTCCAGTTACTGTAGTCCATGGGTGTGCCGTCTGCCCAGGTCCAGTTGGCTCCGTTATACTGCAGCCCCATCCAGCACGACTGACTGCTCTGGATTAGCTGATCTGAAGGGGCGAGTCAAGGGTTGGATTGTCAAACAGGAAGGGGCGATGTGTGTGTGTGTGTGTGTGTGTGTGTGTGGTGTGTGTGTGTGTGTGAGCGAGCGAGTGAGTGAGTGAGTTCTTGCAGTATTGTGACTATGTGGGGAATGAAAGGATAGATGGAAAACAAAGAGAGAAAGGGAGAAACTGCACGAAGAGAAGGAAGCAAATGTGAAGGAAGAAATGAGAGAAGATAGGAAGGAAAAAAGAGGAGAGACATAAAAGTAAAAAAAAGGAAGGAAATAAGTTACGATAGAGAGAGAGAGAGAGAGAGAGAGAGAGAGAGAGAGAGAGAGAGAGAGAGAGAGAGAGAGAGAGAGAGAGAGAGAGAGAGAGAGAGAGAGAGAGAGAGAGTGTGTGTGTGTGTGTGTGTGTGTGTGTGTGTGAGTTTTGCATCCCTTCCATTCTCAGCATAAAAGAAGGGAGAATGAAAGAAAAAAAAGAGAAAGAAAGAAAGGAGATAAGGAGAAAGAAAACCAAAGGAAAGAAAGACCAGGAGTGCAAAAAAAAAAAAAAATGGAAGACAGATGGAATGAAAAAAAGAAATACAATAACAATGAAGAAAGAAGATTTTTTACAAGAAAGAAAGCATAAAAACAAGAAAAAAATGAGAAAATTAAAATGAGAAAATGTGCATGAAAAATATATGAGCATTATTTCAAGATAGATATTTCATTTTTCCTTTACTTTTTTTTTCATAATAGTTACTAGCAAAGAATTGATTTTCCTCTTCGGAGTGAATGTTGACGAGTGTTGCCTTCGTGTTCATCTCCTGGCACTTCACCTCCCCCTCGTTCCTGGTCGCCTCGAAGTCACTCACATAATAACACTTGCCGTCATTGAACACCCAGTCCACCGGGCAAGTGTCTGGCGAGATAAGAACCAATAAAATTACCAAGATCAATACTACTCTGGAACTCCCTACCTGCTTCTGTATTTCCTTCTTCCTATGACCTGAAGGAAATAAATCAATACATACTTTAATAGGTGAATGAATATGTTGACAGTTAAATGGAAGATAAAAGAAAGATATAATAGCTACTGCATGTATGTTTTACGTAAGCAAATGAGGAAATTAATCAATCCATACATAAATAGAGGAATAATTAGATAGATAAATGAAAGATGAAAAAGAAGGTAATGTAATAGAACTAATACCACTATAAAGTACGTTGGTAAGTAGATATGCAAATAGAGCACATACGTCAACGCGTTAATTAGTCATTGGACACGCAGGTAAAGAAACACTAGCATCACTACCACTAACACTAATGCACCACCACCACCACCACCACCACCACCACCATCCCTATAAACCAACACTAATCCACATATTAATTAGTCATTGGATACGTGGGCAAATAAGCACTAGCATCTCTACCACTAACACCAAGAATACACCACCACCACCACCACCACCACCAGCATCACCATCCCTATAAACCAATAACACTAATCCACTACCATCACTACGAGCATCACCACTACTTACGACACCACGGCAAGACCCCGACTCAGCCGCCGGTCGTATATACAAATGCCTCTATCTGGAAACGCCTTGCTCTCTCACCACGACAGTTATCCAAAGCCACAGAGACGACTAGCAGAATATCCAAGACAGCTTCTCCTTATAATAATTTAGAAATCTTGCCACTCCATCACTACAACCATAAAATAAATACTCTTAAAAAACACGGGTATCTTTCACCATGTCAGTTTTCCAAAGCCACAGAGACGAATAGCCGGATTTTTCAAGACAATTTCTTCTTATAATAATCTAGAAATCTTACCACTCTATCACTAGAACCATAGAAATACTCTTAAAAACACGAGTATCTTCAACTGGAGCCTTTGCAAAGTAATGATGGTAAGAGAGCAAAGCGTTTCAGAATACGGGCTAAAGTCATTCTAATGAGATTGAAGGACAGAAAGTAGCAGGGAAATAAAGTAACACTGAAAAAAATAACTGAAAAAAGTAACAAGAAAGATTGACAGGAAAAAGAATAACAAAAATATTGAATGTTTTTGTTTTATTTCGGACCTAGCAACGTAAAAAAAAAAAAAAAGCTATTGTTACTTTTATTTTCTTAATCAAAATTCCTACTACATCTTTTTACATGGCACTCTTTCTTTCTCTTTTTTTCATTACTTTTTTTCGTGATTCTTTCCGAACACTCTTTAACGGAACTTCTCTCTTCATCTATTTTTCATCTGTTTTTCTGTCATTCCTGAGTTAATATATATATATATATATATATATATATCTATTTTTCTATGTAAGAAGGGACAACTGGCCAAGGACAACAACAACAACAAAAAAGGCCCACTAAGTTGCCAGTCTCCATAGATGTCCGATAGAGTTAGCCAGAAGAAAGGGATCATACTTTGGTTAGTGAGAGAGAGGAAAAGATGTCGTGTATATATCATAATGAACAAATGTAACTCACCAACTTTCACTTTGCACACGTAGTAGTTGTCTTGGGTGCACTTCATGTCATTCCATTTTCCGTCCCAGTAATAGTCCCACGACCTCATCTGCAGCGGAAGGAAGGACCGTGTCAGTACCAGTGGAAAGGCAAGCACATCTCATGCACTCATTCAATTCTCTTAAGCTGAAAAAACTTGATGTATAACGACTAGCAATGAAGACCACATTTTATAGGATAATTTAAGGATGTGTGAATGTGTAGATGCGTGAGTAATAATATTTGCCTGAGCGTATTGTACAATCTGAGTGTGTGTGAATATGTAGATGCATGCATTTATAGTAATATTTGTCTGAGTGTGTGTGAATGTGTAAATGCGTGTATAGTAAGTAATATCTGTCTAAGTGTATTGTAGGATCTGAGTGTGTGTGAATGTGTAGATGCGTGAATAGTAATATATGTCTGAGTGTGTAGTAGAATCTGAGTGTGTGTGAATGTGTGTGCAGTAGAATATCAGTGTGTTGTGGAATGTGTAGATGCGTGTGTAGTAAAAATTTTGGCTGCACGAAGACAGGAGGCTCGTGACTCAACCATCAAACACCAGAGGATATTTGCAGCCACCTATGAGTACATCAGATGTTAGTAAAAATGGCTGACACTGTCCTCTATTGACAATCCTGCTAATACGTCCAAGTACAGCAGCGGCCTGTTGGTCTAGGGGTATGATTCTCGCTTAGGGTGCGAGAGGTCCCGGGTTCAAATCCCGGACAGGCCCAAGAATTAGTACTTTTTAGCACTTCCTTGGCGCAGTGGATAGCAAATTTGGCCACGAATTCTGGTTCTTTTTGTAGTGGTCGATGAATGGGTAATGTGGGGAAGGGAGAAGGTGAACTGTGAAAACTTTGATGTCCTGTGTGTGAAATGTCAGTCACTAAGGTCAATGGGGTGTGGCTGAGCGCAGAGGCCACGTGCGTTTATAGAATGTGCCGCCACCTGTGCCAACACTGTCCCTTCAGAGCCGGGTTTGCTTCGATTTTGTAGCGGATTTTTTTCAATTGGTTACTGAACAAAACCTTAGTCAAATTTCTGTTCCTTCTTCCTTCCATTCATCTCTGCATCAACACTTCATTCCTCTTTTGTGGCATTCATTCCTCACTCCTTCATTTTATTTGCCTGTTTCCGCAATGCCTCCTCACATCCCCTTACATTAATTAACTTTACTCCCCTCATAACCTAACTTCATCTCCCCTTAAACCTAACCTCCTCTCCCATTTAACCTCCCCTCGCCTCCCCTGTTACCCTGACACAAAACAATTATCACCTCCATATGCAATGTATGAAATCTTTATAAGCATCTGGAACAAAACTATGGATGAAAAAAGGAAAGATATTACAATTTCTACCCCGTTTAAATAGTGGATGTTGCTGCAGAGGGAAAGGATTACCAAATGGCAGTCAACTTTTCCGTCCTAACCTGCCCTTTCTCCAACCTCACTTCCTAAATTCAACCTCACCTCCCCGCAGTGCTCCTCGCCGTTATAGTTACTGGGCTCGCCGTAACCCCAGTTGGTCCAGTCAATCGGAGATCCATCGGTCCAGTGCCAGTTGTTACCTTGGTCGTCGTCCCGCAAACCCAGCCACGCGTCCCTCTGCTTTGGCTTCA